>NC_065522.1:15123357-15139433 GCF_006386435.1 Epinephelus moara
AACACTTTTTCACACAGGGCCATGTAGCTTTGGATTTTTTTCTTCCTCATTAATAAAACCCTTCATTTAAAAACTGCATTTTGTGTTTACTTGTGTTATCTTTGACTAATGTTTAAATTTGTTTGATGATCTGAAACATTTAAGTGCGGAAAACATGCAAAAAAGTAAGAAATCAGGAAGGGGGCAAACACTTTTTCACACCACTGTATGTTGGGCTACTTACAACAGTAACTTAACAGTAACTTCCAAGGCCAAGGAACATTTCATACTACATTATTTTGTGGGGTTACATGTAGCTTTTCAGTGGGTGCGGTTACATGATGGCTTGTCATTCGGAATGAAATAAATCTGAATGAAATCATTTGGAATTAAAGTTTTTCCAGGTAGTTTACATGGGAAATATTCATTCCGAATGAGGGTTTACACGGGAGATCAGTTTAATCGCCTTTATTCAGGTCCGCGCAAGGTTTGGGGGCAGGGAAGGTTTCTGATTGGATAGGGGGCGGGGCGGATGTTACGTGTTTATGTTTACCGGAATAGGGGGCGGGGCGGATGTTACGTGTTTATGTTTACCGGAAGAAAACACTGTAGTCCTTGGTCCGGTTAACAAGATGCTTGACGTCGCCATTCTTAGTGCCTTTTTCGGGCTTGTTTTGCTTATATTCTTGAAGCAGCAGTACGACAACAACCTTGTTCTGCTAATGCTTCATCTGTTGAGGAGGAGAAGGGAGGTAGAAGGTCGAAGAAGGGAGATAGAAGACCGTGCTTTGGCGTATGGAAACCGGTAAGTGCAACGAGTCGCGCGCTATATACGTCATCGCGCCACAAAGGCAAGGAAACAAGCATGCACAGAAAGACCGGAATGAACTTAAAGAGGAATGAGTGTATACAAGTTTGAGAAATTCTTTCATTCGGAATTAGAAACGGAATATTCCAGCCCCTTACATCGGAATGAATTTTCAATCGCATTGGCCATTTTCATTCCGAATTAGGCGTTTACAAGGTCACTTTTAAGAGGAATGAACTTTCATTCTGAATGAAAAGGGAATTAAACTGTCCATGTAAACGCACTCAGTCTACTGGCATGGCATCATGTGTGTCGCCATCAAATTCACATTTAAGTCTCCTGGAAACATGGAAAAAATCAGCCGGAGATATTTTCCAAACTCTTGCAGCTAAGTCAGATGGATTAGCTAGATAAAACTGATCACAAGAGTAAGAGATTGAACACAGCTACCCAAATAAGGATTTTCCTTCATCACCAGTACAGATGTTGACACCCTTGACTCATACTCATTAAAAGTACATTATCTATACCAGATACTGGTTTTATCTGAGTTCTTGGCTCAACCAAAGATTTAAGTGTTTGTGTGTATATAAACTGACTTGTTATAATAAAACTTCCCTTTTTCTTTTTATTCCTCAGTGACATTGTGCTCCGCATAGAGACGACTAGCTGCTAAACAAAGAAGTAAAATGTCTACAAACAAAGGAAAAATAGTTTTATCTAAGCTCAGCATAACAGCGCAGACAAATTGGTGCAGTCATTGTTACCAAATCAAATCATTTCATACCACAAGTAATAAACAACTGCCTTTTAAATTACAGATATTTACAGTGCCTGTCTCCTAGAAAAGCACAAGTCTTTGTTGTGCCAGCGAGGAAGGGAGGTCAAAGCAAAGTCATTTATCTCTGTTGAGTTGGAAATTAACTTCTGCCTCCGAGCAATTCAACCTAGTAAGAACCCTGCTATGCCGCTGACCTCTCGGGCAACATGTGTGTGGCAAAAATAGCATGGTGGAGGGTGTATGGCTCCAGCAGATTAGCATCACATTTTTGATATGACATACATACACAAGAAAAATGAGAACATCTTCAAGCCATTTTAGTTGCAGGGTGAAGATAGGAAAGGAGAGGAGAGGAGCGGAGAGGAGCGCGGGTTATTCACAGGACAAACGGGTGCAAGAACTGGAAATTATTACAAGTGTAGAAAATCCGCGGGTATAAATCAGTAAATGTGATTTCCAATTTCATAAGTAATAAGGATCCCTGTCTGTTTACAATTCAGAATGCCGCTTCTGACGATTGGAAATGATCTCAGAAAAACCTAGACAGCATTTCTTGGTAAAAAAAAATCAATAAATAAATACAAATAAAGGATGTGTGTGCTTTCCCTTTCAAGCAAATGTAAAGCTTTGATCTTGAAACATAACATTTGGGCAGCAATTACAATTCTAGCTCCCTAAAATAGTCAAGTTCATGTCCAAAAACATGCCACTCATTTGACTTGAATACAGGCAAGACACACATTTAAGGGAAAAATAAGTGAATATCCATCTGTTTTAACTGGTTTTAGTTTTACAATTTTCTCATTTTGTATTTCCTCTGGGATTCTTTTCCATCAGTGTGCTGAAGTGCGTGAGTCTTGCACTGCCAGAAGTTATTTAGCGCCTCTGCTTCCACAAGAATAGCTTTAGGCACATATTTCTACACAGTTGTCACTGTCTAATTATATTTAAGAAAATGCTTCCCATTGCCATTCCTAATTGCTCCTGCACATGGGGGCGGATGTAAAATTTGGCATCAAGTGTTTCAATCTATATTGCTACTTTTATGTTGTTTGTAAAAAACAAAACAAAACAACATTTAAAAAAAACGATGACGATTAACGAGTAAAACACTGATACAAGCTATGAGCATAAAAAAATGTAATTAAATAATTCAAGAGGTTTTTGATTTGAGTCACAGAGACAAAAGGACTCAAACCTGAGGAAATACAGATGAGTAAGAGCTGGTATACATTACGGGTGAGAAGCAACAGAGGCCACGATACGATATTATCGCGATACTTGAGTCACGATAGAATATCGTGACATCGTTACAATATAACAATATTCAAATTCAATTACCTTTTTTGAACTGCAAATTATGTCCCCAAAGGAAATGTTTTCAACATCTGTTTTATCCAATGAGATAAAGTTTTCAATCTGATCATCTCACTTGAGTGATTTTTAATTGCAGTAACATGTATTGAGTAGACTGAAAAGGCAATTAATTATATTATATAATATTCTAGTAGGCTACCAAATGCTTAATTTGTATTTGAAATATGAATAACGATATAACAAAAAATGGGTATTTGGTGTCCGTGTGATGATACTATGATATTGCGATACAAAAATATCGCAATTCTATGCAATATTGGTGTAAACACCGTTAGAAAGCAGTGTATTGCAGCCTCTACAGAAGCGTGCAGTGTGTGTGTATCTGCACTCAGACCGGCAGGTGAGCTGGACGTCAGGTTAGCAGTAAACCATGAATGCAACAGTGTGATGTTCAGTGTGAGCTTCAGTCAGAACCACAAGGCCAGTGAAGCTATTTCAGCTGCACACAGAAAAATGGTCTAGCATGTTTTGCGTCATCTGATCAGCCTTGAAACTATTTAGAAAGAACACAAGATGAGAGTGATCATTGGTTGATCGATCAGAGCACCCATATCTGGCAGTTTTCAATTTTAAATCTTTGCTTTTCTCTGACTTTAGCTGCTTAGAGATAGCGAGCTAATTGCGGCGCAGCTAAATGTGCATCGGGGAAACTGTCATTTCTTACTGCTTTGGTTTGCTGTTACTGTTGTTGCTATGACATCCTATGTTTGAAAGCTACAGCCTGGCTCATGACTATGGAAACTGTAAATGGTGTATACCTGAAAAAAGAACCAAACTACCCATTTCAGGCAATTTTATATATATAAATGCACATGGTCACAAAGACCCAGATGATGTGGTATGATATAAACTGTTCACTATGTTTTATTCCTGGGCCAGGTCTCAACGCTTAATGATACAGTGAGGATAACTAAAAAAAAGTTTTAAGAATGTAATTACAGGGTATCGACATGAAAAAGTCGCATATTGCAGCTTTAAGACATCACGAAGTTGCTGCTGCCTTTGTGTGCTCATGCACACAACGGCTGGCAAGCCTGAAGAGATCAATTTTCTGGGCCCTGCTCTCTTTTGTGTGGCCTCAGAGATTCTGTTAGAAGGGATAATTGTTGTCTTCCATACACTCGCGCTAGCTGTAGGGACTCACCTGGAAAAGTACATGCAATACAGCGCGGAGAAATCAATACAGTGGCGCTAATTGGGCTCTCAGCAGAGAGTCAGGAAATGGCTGCAACTCGTACGCCTTTCTACAACCCGGAGAAGATAAAGAGCAAAAGATGGAATGTGAAATGAGAGACTGTGCACCTCTTAATTACCAATGGAGAAAAAAAGCTTCAGATCAAATACAAGTCTGTCCACCTAACATTCAACACTGGACGGTTGCACGTGGTCTAAAACTTTTCATTCAGGGTCTGTAGCTCTCTTTCTAATCTTCACCACACATTCTATTTTGCAACAGTATGTTGACATCGAATCTCCTGTGGTCAGGGAAAATCTTTACTCTCTTACTTTAGGCAAACAGCATAGTAATACAGTAGCTTATCTGCTCGTGCTGAAAACCGCTTCAAAGATACACATTCATACATGGCAGTCAAACAATCATTATTTTCCCTGTAGCCCTTTACAGCACGGTGAAAACTCTTATCAGCTTAAAACACCTGTTTTTTTTAACACCAAGTAAGACAAGTATCCACAGGTTAATGTAACTTCAATGTCTTACACAACAATACAGAAAAAGTGAATCCCTATAAGTAGATAAAATTAAATCGTTTTCAGTGGTGGGTGTAGACGGGGATGGCTGAGAATGTCATATAGCAACGGTAACGTGAAATCCATTAAAGCACATCTACTTATCTTATGGACATAATGCAGAACTAAGTCTTGCTATTAGTGTGCTTTCAGGTACAGGTGACACGTCTGTTACACTGAAGGGGCTTCCTTGGCATCATTTGTACTGTGGGTTCTTTAAAAGGGAAAACACAGACAAGGTACTATTCCACTGAGTCTGTCATCACGCAGATCAATGCCGCTTTAGTCAAAGGGAAAAGCCAGAGTGCGGTCTGGAGCCAATACAAACCAGGACAATCTTGCCAGAGCACAGCAGTCCTACAAATCCCTGGTTCAGATTCCTGAAAAGAGCGGCTGGTACACACCCCTGAAGGAGGACGGCTGAATCTGACTCCCGCCTTTCCTGCATCACCGAATGTCTGTGACTTATTTTTTGCTTGCAACCAGTATTCTTTTTATCCTGAAACCATTTTGTTCAATCAACACATTAACATCAACCCATAGCCACCTATATTTGTAATTAGTTTGATATCAGTGCACCAATTCATTGGCTGAACATCGGTATCGGTCGATATCCGCCATGGTGACTGCCATCGACCTAATAGCAAATAAAATGGCATTCACCCATGGCGATTGCTCATATTTTCCTATGTGTCACGTCAATTTTGCACAGGCTAAAAAAAAGAATGGTGTCCTGCTATCCCGGGCATAATAGACAACATGCTTGGGATGAACTTAAGATTTCCCCAGGGCCTCCTTCAGTAGAAAAGGACGCAGGAAACTCACTATTGATGCATCAGGGGAAGCACCCTGTCAGTTTCCTTGTAGTGCTACAGTGTGAACAACAAATCACTGTTGACATCAGCAGGAGGAGAGCTAGTTAACTTTAGCTGTTAGCTATTAGCAACCAGTGGCCTGAACTAACAGCTAACAGAGGTTGCATAGAGTTACGTTATGATGCGTTCAAGCTCTATTCTGTAAAAATGAGTATTGGGCAATGGTAAATTATAATGTTATTGTAATGTGTTCATATGTAATCTTGTAAAATTTAGTTTAGGAGACATACTGAAGCAATTTTAAAGATGTTTTTCTTGTTACAGTAGGTTACATTAAAGGCTGTTTCATAAATTTGTATGACTGAATTTGTGCTCTAACAGATAGGACTGCAGATTGATACCATCTAAAGTTTCTTCCGCGTGCCAAGCATGAACTCCTGGTTAGGATTTCTTTAGTGTTTGTTGTTCAGGAGGTTTTAACCAAGGCCTCTGTTGCTCCAAAACAAACCAGCACAAACACTGAAACTTGTGCAGTTTAGCTCGTTGTGAAGAGGCTGCTAACCAAGAAGGATGACACAAAAACGTAAAAATGCTAACAGCCCTATCTGGAGTGTTTTGTTTGTCTGTTCTGGGCTGCTGTAGAAACATAGCAATGCAACATTGCCATTTTCGTGAATGAGGACCTGCTCCCCATGTAGACATAAATGGTCTTATTTTCAAGTGATTATACACTTAGGAAAACATTTGTTTATTCATGCATTAATTCTGTTACCACCACTAGGGGTTGCGGGGCTGTTGAAGGCTATCCCAACTGTCACTGGGCAAGAGGCAGGGTACACCCTGGACAGGTCGCCAGACTATCACAGGGCTGACACATAGAGACAGACAACCATTCACACTCACATTCACACCTACGGCCAATTTAGAGTCACCAATTAACCTGCATGTCTTTGGACTGTGGGAGGAAGCCGGAGTACCCAGAGAAAACCCACGCTGACACAGGGAGAACATGCAGACTCCACACAGATGGGCCCAAGCCAAATTGTCATTTCAAGCAACAGTATCATCCCAGAATTTGTTTAAACACAAGCAGAGATTTTCCCCCCAAAAAATATAGTCTTAAAAGAACAAAAGGTTGATTCACTTTAGGAACTATCTGATTGCAGAATAGTAAACAATATATTACAAATCAGACATTTGATTCCACTTTTGTGTACTTCAGTTTTTGATACTCTGTGTTATCAAAGTATTTAAAGCTCAATATCCCGCCATATTTTGCCCATATCCATGATGGGTGTACCATGCCCTTTCCATACCAACTGTCAGAGCCCTTATGTGTAATTATTGCAGGCTACAGCATGTAGTACAATGGTGTTTAATAAATCCAAATGCTCCATACAATGCTTTGGAAGCAACGTACTGTATTTACATATGATAAGACCTGTATTGCATATAACCCTTCGCTCTTTACATCAGCAATCCCGCTTCACCGGAATAAATATAAAGGTTTTTGAAGCTGTGAAACAACCAAGAAATTGTCCGACACCCTTCATTTCCTGATTCTAAGGAAAAAGCACAGATTTAGTGTTGCTGGTGGCTGCCTCAGTGCATGCACTGTATGTTGGCGTCTATGGCTGGGATTGTTTCTCTCTTCCCCTCTCTCCCTCTCTCTCAGACTCTGAATCAGCAGGTCCCTTCGGTAAACAAGGCAGAGTGATTGTTGGATTTGCATATTCCTGAATAAATCATATTGCATTTCTGCGATAAGCAGCGCTCTACTGTTTGGTAGCTTTTCCTCCTCCTTTTCTTCCTCCTCTCTTCTTTCTACAACATTCACGCATGCTGCCACGAATTAACCCTGATCATGAGGGACCCCGGCGAGTGAGAAAGTGCTGCTCAAAATTCATGTTTTCGGTGGTAGGAAAAACCATGCCATTGGCCCCTGGTGGGGGCCCCGACTGCCAACTACGTGGATGGTTAATCAGGCCTGATAATGATGCATGCCCATGTCCGCCACCAAGGACAAGGATGGCAGCCACGCTCAGTGGTGGGAGTTGGGGGTAGAAAGCCTGGGAGGAGAGGAGGTGGAGATTAAAGAGACTGAAGCTGCAGAGAATCAGGATAGTTAAAGAGATGGAGGTGGAGAGGAGAAATAGGGAGATAAGTAGTGGAGGAGGAGTAGGACTCCCAATGATGAGTCTATGAGGGAGAAAGAAGTCTGATCCAGTGGATGAGGTTATCTAATGTGGGTGCAAATTACTATTTTGTGTGTGCATGTGTGTATATGTGTGCAGCCAGGCAGGCATATGGACATGTGTGCATATTCACATCAGTGTGTCTAATGGGGCTGGGGGATGTGGTTTCTAATATGAACACATCTACAGACTGTAGCCCCTGTTTAATTACAGCCCTGGCATGCTAAAGAAGCGACCAGGAGGAAAAAAAAAAATTCCTCCATTACAGCCGCATGTAGGCCTGAGCCTTTCCCCCATCAGTTCAGCTGATGACTGCTTTTTTTCCTTCTCCCCCTTATTCCCCTCTCTTCCTTAGGAGAATTGGGCTGGTGGTAGTTTGGCTGTGAAAAGGAAACCATCGGACGGCAGGGGCATGAATATTCCAAATGACTAATGTTGCACATGCTTATTTTTGACATATCTGGCTTCCGCAGGGAAATAAAACACTTCTAATGCAGGGGGACCATCTGTTATCTGTTGCTGGTGTTTCAGAGCAGGCGGGATCCGTGTGCACACACTCGCTCGCGCACACAAAAACACACACAGACACACACACACATACGCGCGCAGGCAGACAGATCGACACATTCTCGCACAGCGGGAGGCGTACATAGACAGCGAGACACATGCGCGCACACATGTGCTAACAGCAGAATCCGTTGGGAGCATGCACAACAGACAGGCTCTAAACTCCTATACAAATTGAACACTCCTTTTTTAATTCAGTGTGTTTGTCAAATGTGCTGTAAATCTCGAGCTGTAGGGTGACAGGGAATGCACACGCTTTTTATGCTAGCCATAAATACCCGGGCCTGTCTCCTCGCAGCAGCTGGAGCGGGATAATATGCTCGTGGTGTGAAGGGGGGAATAAACTAGCTGCATCACCTTGAAAACAAAACATGAGACACACAAACAGCCTTCTGCATCAGCCTCACATCTACACTAAGTGCATTCGCACTTAGATTTGTTTGGAACTATGGCCAAAGGAATAGATGTACGGTAAACAAAGCTCTCTCATGCATGGGTAATCTGTTTGTTATTCTCAGACAATAGCCAAGCTTCTAGGTATGCCAGAATACTTCTATTCAACAGCAGAATATTTTGAAAATTTTGGAAGGCTACATTTGCTGTAGAATCTCCTTTCAACTCCTGTGCCTGCACATATCAACACCACTGAATATGTGATGTGAAAAAGAGTCCAGAGGATTTTAAATGTCATACAGTGGTTTGTAGGGGTGTCACAATCTGGATCAGTGTATCAACTGAATAATCAACAATCCACTATCACTGATGCAAAGTCAAAACATAGATCCATCATCCTTAAGATATGCCTTTATTGTGAAATTCCCAAGGCACCTAGGAGCCAAGAAGAAGATGTGGATATTTACTCCCCTCTTGGGAATAAATCAGCAGTGTGGATTTATTTTGGATTTCAGCAAAAAGACAGGTCAACAGACACACATGACATATGCAAACAATACCTTTATGAGATTAAATACTCAGGAAACACAACATAAATGTCCAGGCACCTCACTTAGCTAGCATGTTGCTCTCGCTACACCAGCATTAGCTGCTCTGTTTAATGTGCACGCCTGCTTAAGTTGTGCTGTTCTGTCGGGAGACGCAGTAATTAAACCAACGATGAGTAAGAAACAGTACAAATATTACATGCAATTTGTGAAGCTGTGAGTTAAGGAAAAGTCTGCTAGCTGCTAGGCTAATTTCTGCAGTGTAACATGCTAAAGCTAATAATGGTTACTAGCAAAACATAATGTTTTTGTCTATGAGCCTTGACAGTTATTATTGAGCTACTTTTATACTTTAGTTAAATGCTCTTGTGTTTAAGCTATCACTTAGCCAGTTACAATTATTTCTTTCTTCTATGGCCAAAACCGTGTATCGGGCATGCGATATTTTCTGATATTGATTGCACGCCCCTGAATTATCGAATCAGAATCGTACCATGGCAGACTTCCTGATATCAGCTAATATCGTACTAGGGTCCAAGGAATTGATATCATACCATACCATGAAAAAACTAGTGATTTACACCCTTAATGGTCTGTGCTTCCAATATATTTCAAAAAATTTAAAAAAAAACAACCTAGAAATCAACTAATTTGCGTAAAAAAAATCTGATTAAGAAAGATTGTTAATAATTGCATACAGTTTTTTAAGTGATATATAATAAGGTAAAGCCACGTACGATTTGTGCATTTCTGATTTCCTACCACTGACACCAGTGGTGGTACAAAAAAAAAAGACTCAAACAGCAACCATCACCACGCCACCCAACTGCACCCATTTTTATCAGAAAGGTCTCTTTTTTTGTCTTTGAAAGTTCAGATGTCAGATTTCTTTATTGTCATTGTAAAATGATTAAAGTCAGACGGACAGACAGAAAACTTTATGTTATGAAGTAAAACTGATGTTGACAAAGTCTTCCTTAGGGGAAATAATCTGCAGTTGGAAACAAAGGTAATAAATTGCAATATATTTCATCGCATATCACAATATCGCAACACTATCGTATTGTATCGTATCGTATCGAATCATGAGGTCCTCTGGTGATTTCACCACTATTGAGGGCACACACAAACTTTGGACTGTATTATGTGGCATAGTAAAAAAGATTTGTTTAATTCCATACAATTTGTTTGAAGGAGGGATTTTCAGTGGGGGTCACAGGAGCAGTGGGGGTAGACAGGAGGGTGAGGGGGGTTTAATAACTTACCTCTGTCAGCTGCCTTCAAGTGAGGATCTTCACCCACAAGGCTGCCTGGTGCTCCATGTGTGTCTTTGATCTACAAGCACATAATGGAAGCAGAGAGAGAGAGAGAAAACAAGGTCAAAGATCTATACACTTGGAAGACCTTGGCTATCACCTGCATTAATGTATAAAGTGACAACAAACGTCTGTGTGTCTGTGTGTGTGTGTGTGTGTGTGTGTGTGTGAGACGGAGACAGTGATTGTAAAAGATCATTTCAGCTCAAGTCCATGACTCTAATATGCGCCTCCCTGCAGACATTGAAGACACTGTGCGCTTGATGTTGCAAAATACAAGGTTCCTTTCTGTGCTCTAGGAGGCTCCCAGGAGCCTTTGAAAGACAGTTTAATGATGAAAGACAACATGCCTGGATGCTAGCGTTCTGTTTTAGGTCACAGGGGAAAAACAGGCAGAGCCAAAACAATTTTAGGTCTTTAATTTTCTTTTTAAGACGCTGCATTCATTTAGAAAGATCCAAGTCACATTGCAGATCCTCACCTTGTGGAAGGTTTTAGGGGAGATAATCACTAAATCCTTGCTAGAGTAAATATTGCTGATTGCTGAGCTGTAGCGGTAAAATATTGATATACCGAATATCAAAATATTGACATGTATCTCTGGCTGGGAATCTACCTGAGGTTAGAGAAATGTGTGTTATTACAGATGTGCTATATTCTGCTGTTGACGCTTGTAGGCATTCTCTATTATAAAATTAAAAACAACAAAACAAATATGGTGCAAAACATCTTTCCGGAGTGTTCACGGTGCCGAGGAGGACTAAACATGACAGGATTCCCACATATAGGGCAGAGGAAATATGGGTCTGATTTGATGACTTGTCGCATGCTGCATGCTGTCATTTCTTCCTTCACTGGAAACCAGACTGTAAACTCAACAGTGCAAGTGAGAGGCGTCGCCAAATGCAATGTGACTCACCACCTCCGAGAACAAAAACCCGCTTAAGATCACTGTGACATCGCATGCAGTATTTGAGCTTCAGAATATTTTGACAGATTGAATACAAATGTGAAAATTGTCACACCAAAAAAAAAAAAAAAAAAAAGCATGTCACCGGGTTACTCTGTTAGAAAAATCTTTTGGAAATTATAATCCGTTAATGTTATTCCCATGAAGCTCTGTCAGATCATGTTAGACATCTGGAGGGGTATTTTATTGATCACAGAATCGGTCCATTGATCCTCGCTCTGTGTTTTTCTCCCTATAACATCAAGGTTATAGTAATTTGGTCTGCCTTACATGGAAAACACTGAGACAGCTGTTGTTGTTGTTTTTCATTAAATACAAATGCAAAATAGAAAATAAGCACAAAGTGAAGAAGTTAGATTCTCCACTCTCCATTCGCCCACAGCTCCATCATCCCTCTCCTAATGCTGGTATACAAAGGAGTCTTGTCATGCAGGTGTGTTACAAATAGAGTAAAAGATTCTTTTGACTGAGTGCCAACCAGTTTACCTTCTGTTAGTCTAATCCAAGTAACACACTTTATACTATCTTCTAATACCACAGTGCCAAATTACAAATGAATAAACACTACAAAATAAAAAGTTTGTGGAAAGAAATAAATCCTCTTACTATTCTTAATTTAAGTTCCCATCTGGACACTTTTTAGAGTATAAAAATACTCTGCTACAGTTAATTTTTTGGTTAAACATGGTTTCCCACATAAAAAGCAAAAAAAAACAACCCTGAAAAGAGGCTGGAAGCAGATCTACTCTTTCCCCCTCACTGAGATATTCTGGATCTGGCCTCATGCCACACCAACCACTGCTGCTCAATGTAGGTTTTGCTTTTAATTTCCTCCAATGCAAGCGCTAAACCAAAGTATGGATATAGATCTGGCTATGCGACACAAGCGCTAGATTGACTGGTTAAAAGAAAAATAAAACAACAACAACAACAACAAAAACGTGTGCATCAAGTTTGCTAGCATTAGCATTAGAGGAAACATCAAAGAGATTTAGCCATAACTTCATGTTTGAGCCTCAGTGGTGTTAGCTTGTAAGCTAACTGGCAGTCGCTGAGACAGCATTAGTGGTTGTGAAACATACAACAATATCTGCTATGATCGAGTTTTTGACAGATAGTGGAAGGAAACTCAGAAAAACGGCACATTCTACCATGTTTGTTATAAAACTTTCACTATGCTAATGCTAATTCTGCTCTCTGTAGTAACAAGTCCAATTTGTGTTGGAGGTTTCAGGTTTCTTTGCCTGAATTGTGTTAAAGTCTGTTTCCCTGTCTACATGTATTTCCCTATTAGACAGCAGAGACATTGTTCCACTCAAACAACGCTGGAACTGCTCCTTTCTTTAACAGTGGGCGTCCTGTGTCAGATCCTGGCTCACGGACATCCTCTTTTTTGAAATGCCGGCTACGAACTCAGGTATATGGGCTATCTGTAAATGTCTCCCCACTGATAGCGACAATCCATTTTTGGCTGGTTTCCTTATCGGAGGGAGATGTACTTTGTTGTACTAACAAGAAGATTGACAAAGACGCACACAGCAATGTTGAGCTGTAGTGCTTCTATGAAATTTAAAGTTCTTGTTATGAGACATTGTCGCCGTTTGACAAAAATAAAAGCAGCCGATACAGCGGAATCATAGCCTGAAAGTGATGTGACTGTCAGACATCAGCACCACTGTGTTCATGTAGCCTATTGGCTTTCGAATTTGTGACGTACCTAATCTATCATGCCCGGGGTTCGTTTAAGAGCATAGACATTAACCCCTTCAGTAGAGGAATGTGAAAACACCTCTGTAGACAAACTTTGTTCAGATACAAGTCAGTATTAGTCAAGGTTGGACATTTTAGGAGACAAAACCCTAGCAGAAACACATTATTGAGTGGATCTTGAAGTGGTGGACACACCACAAAGTGACAATCGCTCATCCATGCTAAATAGGTGAGGTCGGAAGCGTGCTGATGTAGTGACTACCTGCAGGGCTATTTGGTGACATGCCGTAGCTGGCCAGGTAACCATGAACTTGCTAACTGGCCCAGTTTGTACTAGCTCTAGTCAGACACTGATCATGGTAATTCCACAGGAATGAATTGATATCACTGCAAGATGCTGCCATCTTAAGTGGGACCAGGCCTTTATGCATGCTCTCTTGCACTTAGAATACTTTTACAGTATGCACTACTAAACTATGCATGTCTTTTGGACTTGCATACAGACCAACAACACATGTAAAAAGATTAAAGAAAATGTCCAGGTCAAGCAGCAACCTCCAAGGCTGAAGTCGATGCTCCAGTGCCCAAACTGCAGTTCATCTAATGGCCACTTGAGGCTGGCTCCAAAAGTGAGTCAGCCCCCACAGATGGTCATGCTAAAATGCCCAACTTTACAGCAGAAAAAAATGTCAATGCTGCCTAATGCAAAAAAAAAGGGGTTTCAATACCTAATTTCCTTGTTCATGACAACTGTACAAGGGGTGAATTTTTGTATAAGACACATGTTTAAATGTTATTAAGGCTTACTTACTTCCGGCTCCACCCTCTCATCCAAACATGGTCACTTGGGCACCAAAAATCAAAGATAAATGTCAAGCTCAAGGCTTCAAAACAGAAGTCCACAAAAAAATAGAGTGACGTCACGGTGGCTACATTTATCATTTTTTACACAGTTCCTGGTGCTGGTATGTTTGATTTTTCTTACATTTTTGATGTGATATACAAAGTCCATTTTTTGGCTCACATTGGTTTTGGTTGGCTATAAAAGTAGAAGTATCCTCCTGACAACAGTCAATGCTTACGTAGCCAGGGTAGCCTCAACAAGATAAGTCTCTGGCATGTATTGTTGGACTGTGAGAGGCAGAAATAATGGAGGCATCACTTCAAGCTCAGTCCTCTCGATCTACCTGTCTTTTCATGTCCACATCATTCTCCAGTTCTTGTTTGTGTCTGAGAAGGAAACACCGGCAGTGTAAAGCCTTCAAGCGGCTACATACGCTGCTCCAAGAAATCAGCCGGCACACGAAAACAGAGGCTTGCTCTTGAAAACTGTCTGCCTTTGAAGGATCTTTATTCTCCGTTCCCCAGCTGCAGGAGATGTGTGTAACGACTTAGACATACAATGGGTGCACCGTGGGTATTTGTCCACAGAGAGCCGGGCCCACTAAATGAAAAGAGGGGCACACATACCCAGGAAGTGCCTAATTAATTGACAAGCAGATATTTCTGAGTTTATAATCATCAAACAGACTTCATTTTGTTCCCCCACCACCATCCTCGCCAACCCATCTTCCCAGGCGACTTACTTAAGAGACTTATCTTATAAATACAGCCCTAATCAAAATAAATGACTAAAAGCTCTAAGGGAGTTGAAGGCTATACACATTTACATCAGAGGAACTGATGCAATTTAAATAGCCGCCTGTGCACCAACTTAAGGTTCAAATCACAGAGAATCCTAACTTATGTAATACTTTCAGTTTTTTTGTGTGTGTGTGTTCTTGCTCAGTTTGGCAGACCTATATTCATGACAGCCAAGTCGGAGAGACACGGCCTCCTTCTATGTGTGTGTTATGTTAATTCCCTCAGCAGCGTGCTCAGCTGGTGAGTGTGTCACATTTAACAGAATATTTTTAATATTTAATGTGTCACATGCTTTTTGTCTCTTTGAACCCAACATGTGTGTTCTCTACATTTGTGTACATCTCGGTGCTTTACTTCCTACATACTTCCTGCTCCCATTTTGCTCTCCTCTTACAGAATGCAGCTGCGGCTTATTTTTGCAGCCAGTGTCTTAGAGGCTTCTTTATGGCCGGTCAGCGATGTCTAGCTAAGGTGAAGATGGATGGATCATCAAGTTTTCCATCAGCCAAAGTTTTGATGGATATGTTTCTGCCACAGAGCCCAATACAATAGATTGCACAGAGTGTGAAGCCATATCTCAGAGTGTATAAAAGTCCAACAGCTCTCCGATACTTTAAACAGAGGCTGCTACAGCAATTTAACACTCAGGCTTCAGCTGTACTAAAGTCAAATTTAGGCTTTATGTGGAGACTGCAGTGTTCACAGCCCGACTGGAACCTCTGCAGAGGCGCAGAGTTTAATGGTTAACGTGGCAGCAGAACAATGTTTGCTGAACTCCCAGAGTCTCCTCAGCCTCGTGACACTGTTGCTAATGCAAACTGAACTTGACTGTGACATTTGTGGAAGCCTCTGCAGAGTTTAACTTTTGGACAGGAGCGCAGAGTGGAGGGTCGATGTGGACCCCGCGTAGACCTTTTGCAGAGCTCCACACTCACTACACTGACAGGTTCTCATGTTTTGTCGGTGAGGTTTGTTTTTGTTTGTCCAGCCTTGTATGACCACTCCAGGATCGACTCATCAGCGTTTTCTTACCAGGAAAATAAAGTTACTTGGTTAAAGGAGCTACAGTCAGGTCCATAATTATTTGGACAATGATACAGTTGTCGTCATTTTGGCTCTGTACACCACCACAATGGGTTTTAAATGAAACAATGAATACCTGCTTAAAGTGCAGACTCTCAGCTTTCATTTAAGGCTTTTTTCAAAAATGTAGTATGAACCGTGTAG
>NC_065522.1:15140246-15219762 GCF_006386435.1 Epinephelus moara
ACTTATGAGCCCTTAAAGTTGGGGGACTGTGTGAAGAAATGGTTGTAATTCCTACACGGTTCATACTACATTTTTGAAAAAAGCCTTAAATGAAAGCTGAGAGTCTGCACTTTAAGCAGGTATTCATTGTTTCATTTAAAACCCATTGTGGTGGTGTACAGAGCCAAAATGACGACAACTGTATCATTGTCCAAATAATTATGGACCTGACTGTATATGTAAGAAATCTAAAGCAAATAGTCATAAAATCCTCCTAATATGTCACAGAGACTAAGGAATAATGTTCATATAACATACTGATCTCACCGACAACAATAGTACAGCCAGAATATTCGCATTTAAAAAAAAATTTTACGGCCTGCAAATCATGTTTATGTTTTGAATTTGTGTTTTGGCCTGTTGCGCTAACCACTGCTGTCTACCAGTCATGCAGTCAGTAGAGTCTCAGCATCAGTTACAGTTACGACTGAGCTACAATGGCTGACGGTGTGACTAAACCCAAACGACCTCGTTATGATTCCCAAAAAACGCCAAGACAAAACTTGAGGCAAAGCGAGGGTCTATATAGGAGATGGTTGTGAACGGTGGAGATGGTTGAAAGCGGAGAAGAATTTGAAATCGGATGTCGAAGTGGCTACTCTTCTCCTCGACAGGTAAGCTTTAGCCAAAGTTGGCTAACTAGCATCATAGCTAGACGGGGATGGACATTTCGAATACTTTCAACTGTTATTCATTTTCGATCATACATTGTAGCCCATGTGCATGTGGGTCATCGACCCGACTGATGTTTTTGAGAAACACGACTCGCTGCAGTATTTTGAATTTGAGTGCAGTAACCGTTTTGGCCACATTCTTACATACAGCGCCTTTAAGGGGTGAAAAAGACTATCTTCATTCTAAAGAGAAAAAAAAAGTGCTTCAAGGCGTGGGAATGCATAACATAGTCTGCAGGGTCTCATGCTTTGTCTGCCCATCCTCCTCCCTAAGGGTGCATTCACACCTGCCCTGTTTGGTTCAGTTCAATCAAACTCAAGTTGTTTGCCCCCTATATATACACTAAGTGTGGTTCATTTGGGCAGGTGTGAACACAGCAATCGCACTCGGGTGAGCACCAAAACAACCGAACCGAGACCTTCTTGAAGAGGTGGTCTCGGTCCAATTACAAAATAACTACTAATTGTTTGGGTTAAACATGAGCATGTTACAGTCCTGGAGGATTATTAATGTGCACCTCCTCCTGTACTGCCTTAAAATGCCTAAAATGAACAATGCAATTTTAATTGAGTGGCTTGTCTGGTCCAGAAAATAGACCCAGGTGTCACTCACCTTGCATGAGCAACAGGTTGGATCTATAATATCGCGGGCAAAAAATTTGTGGGGAATATACTATTTAAAAAATGATCAGGTCCAATCAGATCTCAGAACAAATTTCCTGGATCCATCATTTTGGACTTGTGAAGACCTTTATTCTAAGGCCGAAGTTACACCAAAAATTAGCAGGGTGAAATTCCTTTTTCAGATCCTAGCAAAATAGGTGGTGTTAGAAGCTTAGTGACATGGTGACTACTTGTGACCTCCATGTGAGACTCTCTGATTACCTCTGTTCTCTCCAAGATCAAGACCAAGAATTTTCAATTGGTCAACATTTGTGTGTCAAAGTTCATCAAAGTTGAACTCTTCATGAATTCACGGCACAAATCTTTGTCAGCTCAACAAGTGACACAAAGATCACAGCAAATCCATTGGAATAAACTGACATTGGTCCAAAATACTGCCGTTAAAATGCTGCTTTGATCACTCCCTATACTGAGGGACAACTGGACACGAACAAATCATGCAATTCAAACGATGTCAGAATGTGTTGACGCTCACAAGATAGCAAGTAGATTTTAGCCAAACATTAAACAGTTTCTGTGCCAATACTTCCGTCATTTGCACAGAGCCAAAAAATATTTCAACCTCACATCACTGGTCACTCCTGCAATCTTTCCTACCCCACAATATTTTGGGAGTTATCTTGGGTCCCACACACTAACAAATGGAACCAAACTTTGCTTATTGTCACTGTAAAACTTAATGTGCCAGATAACGATATAACCTTGATTCCATCTTTGCTACTGACAGAAGTAATTTATTTTTAATTTATTCATGCAACCAAAAGAGGTGCCTTGTGGCAGTTTAAACAAAGTCCAATGCTGACACTACAGTATATGAACAAACCGTACATCCATAAATTAATGCTAAAAAGTGCTTTGTTTTAGTAGCATGAACAATAATTCCGATTTTAAAAAAGCATCACAGTAAAGGGGGTTTGTCAGTAATGCAAAATCTAGTTTTAGAGCACTTTGGAAATATGTACTAATATCAACAATTGGCTTATCAATGTTTCCACTATAATACATGCCAAATGTCTAATATAATAGACCAGTTATGCAGTATTTTAACATTTTATGGCAACGACATTCCAACAACTAAAATTTGCAGTCTGTTTTCTTCCATCCCGTTTAAGTTGGCCATGTTTGAGGATCTGATGCTGGCAGCATTTAAGAGTAGATCAAGACAGCACAGACAGTGTGTGGTGGTGCGAGCGTGCATATGTGTGCCTGAGAGACGGCGTGTGTGCTCTGTGAGAGGTAAAATAATGACAGGCGAGGACGGATGGCTGGTGACGCTGTGACGAGAAGAGCGCCACATATTTTGGGCCTCAGGCTGGGCAGCTGTGAGAAAGTTCTTCTCTCTTATCCCCTCTTCCACTGGTCCCCCCCTCCCTCCCTCCACTCCTCCCACTCCCCCCACCTCTGTGGCACTGTTTAAACAGAGGACAGAGACGCCCTGAGTGGTTTTTCCTTTTCCGATGCCATACATGGCTGCTGGCGCTTTCCTCTTCTGTATCTCCAGCTCGCAGCGAGGGGAGTGACGGAGTGAGTCATGGTGGTTTTAACAAGTGAATCTTTTGATTAATTTTAATGGCACTTCCTAACAAAATCTTCTTCCACCAGGAGAATATCTTCCTGTCTATTATTACATGTTATCATGTTTTACTTTTACACAAGTTGAGATTATGTTTGATACTGAAAAAAGATTACAATTGCAGCTGCACCTTTTGCTGTATGAGTCATGTCTTCTGGAAAACCATGTTTAGACTTAAAACAGTGCTGATGGAGTCAAAAGGCTACCTCTGATGAATGCTGCATTTTTCAAAGTCTGTGGGTATTTGAGTGTGTGTGTGTCTGTGTGTGTGTGTAAGTCGGAGGGAGAGATGTTGGTTCTTTAAGCAGCATACTTGACTTTGAAAACTACACTCAGCGGTAAATTCATGGACATATGGCAGATTTATGTGTGACTAAATTTGATGAAAACACACAATTTTATGAAAATGAGAGACACACACACACATGCACGAACACACAGCATCTTTTATACATCACTGGCACCCTCTGCTGCATCCTGGGACGCCAGTTCAGACAAGAGCGAGAGCCAATTAAAGTTCTTTAATCTCGAAAAATGACTGCACTTCTCTGTATGTATGTATGCGCATTGGACGGCTATCAGCAGCGAGGAAACCGGCAGCTTGCGTGTCGCCGTCGCACTTTCAGGTCATGCCAGTTGGCTTTCTCTGACGTGTGACAGCGGTGAGATCCAGACAGAGCAGGAACAAGAAAGTAAAAGAGCAGAAGGGGAGAACATGGCAGCCGAGGACTACCACTCTTACATCAAACGGATATTGTCACAACAGAGCAACAGAGCCGCCCCTGTTAACTGTGACACCATTCAGCTGCTCGTCACACTGAGCAAGGCGAGGCAGAAACCTACTGTAAGTCAAGCAAGCACAGTGTTTATTAAATAAGAGAGCAGAGAGGAAGGGGGGGGGGGGGGGGGGGGGGGGGGGGGGGGTGCAGCGGCAGTGGCGGCGGCAGCAAAGTGAGCATACTGTAGTGTTGTCAAACCTTCGTAAGTAGCATGGAAAGGCAGCATTTTCTCATCCCTCCATGAAATTGAATGTTGGGGAGGGAAATGAAGTGTGCCTTCAAATAACAGTAATGGCAATCATCGGAGCTTGCACTTGAGCAATACGATATCGAGGGGTTGCCGCTGGAGTTTGACTAGCGCTGAAAGGAACAACAAAAGTGATTATTTAGTGGTATTATTTTATGGTTGATGCAGCATATTTCTATAATGTGCAGCTTGAGTGAAGAGGGAGGCTGAGGTCAGCTTTAAAGGTAAAAAGCAGATGGAATCATTCTGTATCATGAAAAAGGGAAGTGCTTTTCAAAGCCACTTGAAAGAATGACAACTCCTTTGCAAAGAGAACACTTCCCTTTTGATAATTCGATAATGCTCTCCTTAATGTAAGCATCAAAGTTGGCAAAAGAAGCACAGTTAAGTTTCTGTATGATCTCAAAAGCATGTAATCGAATCATTAAGTGCTATAATTGTTGCAGTCTGTGCAAAAGCAGATTTGAGCCCATATGTTGGCATTTTGCAACAGTATCAGATGGATCGGCAGAAGTTCTGTAGTCATACTAAAATTTAAAGAAACAGCTAAATGATCAGCGGCCAGACTCTCGCCCGAAAGAGCTGTTGTCTGTGACAGAAGGAAAACAGGAGGGGGAAAAAAAGAGTAGGAGTGTCACAGGAAGACCAAAAAGAAAGGCTGTCTCCTAGCGGACGCCGGCGTGTGGTCCTGTCAGTCGTCATCGCGTGCCACTCTCCCTGCTCGACACTGTGAAACTGAGGCAATGTACCCCATGAAATATTCACCAAAGTTGTCTTTGCTTAAAAAGGAGGAGGAGGGGGGGGGGGGGGGCGAGCGGGAAGGAGGGAGAAAAATGTGCTGCAATAGATAGATGGAGAGTCCCCCAAATGCTCTTGATGTCAGGTTTGCTTAGGCCTCTTTTAAAGGGGGGGGCCACGGGGAGTCCAGCAGGGGGTCCATTAAATGCTCACACAAATGTACCCCTAACAGCACACCAGTCTTCACAGCAAAAGCCCCCAATCCCCAAAAATACTCCACTAATTCTGTGCTCTCTACGTATCCAAAGCATGTGTGTGCCACTTCTGCTGACACTGCTGCTTCTGGCTTTTCCAAAAGAAGTGTAAAGACAAGTCTTTATGTTTTATTGCTGATGCTTGAGGTGAATGTATATTGTCTAGCCACTATTGTAGTGCTGTTATTGTGGGTAAATTACAGTCAGTGAATGCGATGCTTTCAACCAGGATGCACTTTGACATTTGAGGCTAAACTACTGTATATTTACTGCCATTCTAACCAATAATATCTATTTGCAAATACCAATTGATGCCAACTTTGAGCACAGAGGTAAAGTCTGACAATCTGTGATCTTTCAGTGCAAAGAATGAAAAATACAAGGCAGGGTGGGCTGCACAAATCTCTTGCATTATTTACTGTAACCAAGGCCATTTGGCAACCATTTGATGAGACAAAGAAGGCCAGGTGAACGTCATATTAAATGAAAGAAAAGTGAGTAACCAGTTCCCAATTAGGCTGTATGAAAGACGCACTGATTCATTGGTGATGTTTATTCTTGAAATGGAAAGCACTGTCATGGCCATTGCTTTTGTGACGGCCTTTGTTGCCTGGGATGAGATGTGTAAGAAAGTGTGGAATCTCCGCAGCCACTGTGTATCTGTGTGGAAAGGTCCTAATCAGTAACCAGTCTCTATGCAGCACATTTAACAATACACTCTTTTCCTGATCTGCTTTTTGGTTTAGGCATCTCGAGAAAATCAAAGAATGGTGTCACGTGTAAGTGAACTGAACATATGGCTGGAACATAATGAATGCAAGAGAGAGATGCTTGATCAGGCTGTGAAGAGCAAGAAACCAAGAGGTATGGAGACTCAAGTGCTTACGAGTGGTGCACGACCCCTTGAGAGTTTAAGTGTCATGCTGATGTTTAAGTGCCACATAGCAGCTGACACGTCTCCTACAGTAACACGGGCAAAGCTTAAGACTGCTTTATAAAAATGGCAAACTACTTTCACAGGCTGGTTTGTGGTTGTTTTGCATATTGTGATGAATAAATCAACTCCATCACACCAGCAAAAGCCGCCGACATAAAAAATTTACAGTACCCTAAATCGAATAAAACTCTTCAAGCAGAGATGATAAAATGTTGACAGAAGAAAACTTTAAATGGACACAACAAATGAATGAAAAAGTAAAAACAGCATATTGAATTAGTACAGTTAAATGCATGCCTTAAGCAGGATTTATACTTATATTTATACGTCAGTTCTCCGCAGAGCCTACGCCGTAGCCTACGCCATTGTGAGCATTTATACCTGTGGTGGGATTTCTGTGAAGTGTTGTAAACTTTAGTTGATTTAAAACATGGCTTAATAGAGACAATTTCAAACACAAGTACACAAATTGGCTTCACTATAACTTGCAGCATTCACAGACAAAGCACTTGTCTTTAACTGGACACATTTTCCCCACAAATACAACATGCTAATGTTGTTAGCACAATCCTATGCCACTTTATATTGTATTACTTAGCATAGCGGCTAGCAGACTTTTCCTCTACTCATATGAAGCCAGGGACAACAGCAACATTTAACAAAGGTAACATTACGAAATTCGGCTCCTCTACAGCTCACAGGGTTCACTGACAAAACAACTGTCTTTTACTAAATATGTTTTGCAAACAAATATAACATGCTAACATTATTAGCACAAGCCTATGGCATTTTACATTGTATAAATTAGCCTAGCGACGAGTGGAAATTTCCCCTACTCATATGAAGCCAGGATAAATCACACACAAGACTTAAAATGCCAGTTTTGTGGAGGCTTTATTGTCTTCACAATTTATTGTTTATCTGTGAAATTAAAGTAAATAAATGCTTCGTGTCCACTGAGGGAAATTGTTTCAGCTTACAAAAATAGACAGGAGATCTATGTCGCCGCAACGTATAGTTACATTTCTGAGGAGAAGCATGTCAGGCTATGGCGTAGGCTCTACGTCGATGCAGAGCTTACAGTGTAAGACAGAGCCTTCTCCGTTGCTGCCCCCACCCTCTGGAACTCCCTCCCAAAACACATCCGTGACTGCACTGACCTCCCATCATTCAAATCGCTACTCAAAACTCACCTTTTCCGTTCTGCTTTTAATGCTTAGCTACTTTTTTTTAAAAATTCATTTATTTATTTACTTGTTCTCACTCCCATTTCTATTCCTCTCTGTCTTTGATGTATTTTACTGTAAATTGGTTTTTGATGTGTTTTTAACCTACTTTGTAAAGTGACTTTGAGAACTTTGGAAAGCGCTTTATAAATAAAATGTATTATTATTATTAAGTATGGCACTGATTCAACGCAAAAGTATAAATCCCACGTTAGGCTGCATTCGCACCAAATCAGGCATAGTGGCGAAAACGCCAGTCCTTCAGTTCACTGGAATGTGAACGGCCTGCACGAAAAAGTTAAAACAGAATCAACTTTTGGAGAATGTCGCGCTGCGGTGGCCAATTGCGTCACCGTGATCTGACCAGAAGATGCAGGTCCCTGGAACAAGTTCTACTGTCTTCTTCTATCATTAAACACTATGGTGAATAAAAGAAATAAAGTATGTATTGACAGCTTGTGTGTACTATCCTACAAAGGAGAGCGCTCGCTTTGTTCGTGTGTGTGCATGTGTGGCAGTAAAGATACAACAGTCATGATAATCAAAAGGAATTCTACAAAAGCCAGCATAAACAAACTTACTGAAGGACAAACACTCAGTGTCTGAGATGAGGAGATTGGCTCTCTATAGCTGATCTCAACTCTCCTCTCCCCCACACAAAGGCCATTTAAGTGACACTCCCACACCACTGCACAACCCTGCGGCTGATCATTGCAACACCTAATTTGGTGTGAATGCAGCCTTATCATATCCTTTGTACTAGACCTGTAAGAACTGAGAGCACTGATCAGCAGCCTGTCCTCGTCTAAAACATAAGAATGAGCATTCACAAATGAACATATATACAAGTACAATTAGAGTTCCCCTCAAACAACCCAGCTTTTCAGCACCTTTCAGCACCCACTTGCTCTGTAGCCACGGCCATAAATACATAAAATACCCAGCAACAAAGGACTAAAACTCTGTATCTTTACAGCCCTTCCTGTTCAGTCAAAGACATCAAACACTTGTCATCTCGAGGTTGACAGAAAATGAACATCTGCCTCAGGGGTCATGTTTGGACACCTCTGTCAACTGAGACTTTCAATGCCTACTTGCTTGAAAAGTGACTGGATAATAGTTAAAGGTAAAGATTGGGCTGGATGAAAAGAGAACTCAGGGGCAAGAAACCTTTTTTATTTGGAGCTATTTCACGTCTTTTCTTTAAGTTTTTGTGTTTCATAAATACTGTGTGGGTTTTAAAATGTTAGTTTTTGTCACTATTTAAAGGTCTAGTGCATAGGGTTTAGTGACATCTACTGGTAAGGCTGCAGACTGCAACCAAATGAAACTTCTTCTGTGTGTAGGAGAGCTATGGTGGCCGACACGAAAACGCAAATGGCACTTATGTAAAGCCAATGATTGGTATGTCCATTCAGGGCTACTGTAGAACAACATGGCGGACATATATAGATATAAAAGGCTCATCCAGCAGTAACAAATAAGCAACTAGTCTTAGTTTCGGGTGATTATGAACCAATGAGAAAGTAGCTGTAAATTTTATATTCAGTTTCTACCAAAATATCCCCCAAAATCTTGCACACTGGTCCTTTAACCAAAAGCAGGCTCTTCTAGAGGTTTCTAAAACAGCGATGCAAGCATTTTGGATGATTTACCATTTTATTTTTAAGACTTTCTTGAATTTCTTCAGCTAGCACTAATAGCATCTACCTGGAACAGAAAATGTATTGCTCCTTTAATAATTCCAAAATGGTAAGGATATTTCTTAAAACGTGTCAATTTTGGTGATATTTCTAATACGGGCATCAAAATTCAGCCCAGCGTAGCTTCTGCTAACAATGATAGTACAAATGAAATCATTCCATTTTCAAGTCCATATGTATTTCAGTTGTGTTTTTATAAGAAGACGGGGGACAGGAGTTTGCCTTATAATTCACATTCTATGATGGAGCAACACTAAGATAAGCCAGGCGGATGGTGAAATCTAATCTGAACCCCAATGTTTTTTGTCTATGGAAATGACTAGCTTCTTATCGGCAGAGTGGGTTATTTGAGCAGATCCTCGCTGTGGCTTAGCGAAGGGACTCAATCACTGCTGCCCAGCGATAGGCCTCACTTTCGTCCTCTCCCTCTCTCATCTTTTTATCTGGAGAAGCGGAAATGAAAGGATGGTATCTCGTGCTCTCCGCGTCCTCAGTTCAGGAGACGGAGAGAGGCACGGACATTTTCTTTTAGGCCTTAGCTGTCAGATGAAAACGTGGTATATAAACCTGTGCTCAGAATGAAATATGTCGGCAGTTTAGAGACTCTAAATTAACACGGACTCAAGAAAGGAAGGTATTATGAGGCTATTTGTGTTGTGGCTGTCAAGGTAGAATAGAACCATGAGATAAATCTAATCACACTGTGGTAACTAGAAGAACATCATTGCGTTAAATTACCAGCGGCTGCATTTACAACTCTGGAGTAATCAAGCTTGTGCACATTTCGGTTAAAGGAATACAATTTTTCCTCATTTTGTGCTTATCATCTAGATTTCTTCTTGTCTCTATATTGTTTCCTGGAGGTTATAGCACACAGTCATTGAGCACACCAGTGCTTTACTTTCCTATGTGCATCTAGCCACTGTCAGGAAGTTGTTTTGTAACAGCCAGTGGAGAGGCTTTCAGTATGGATCAAAGCAAAATGACACAAAGAGGGAAAGGGTTGAGACAATTTGAATCTGCTATAGGTGGATGAAGAAAGGGATCAATGTGAGATAAGGGCTCGGTCACAAAGCATTTATATAGTCAATTAACAGAATTGCTACAATCATCAGATCCACTATCAGAGGCAAAGAAGATTTGCACGGTAACTTTGAACTTCGGCATTCACATTCTCACCGTTTTCCCTTCTGCAAGCTGTCTTTACAGCCATTTCAGGGAATGCATGGAGGTTAACTGGAGAGGCCTATTATATTAGCTGTGTCAAGCTGGAATTATGCTTCTGCAAAGTCAAACATAAATGCACATTGGATGTTCCAACATTCACAAGGCCCACAAGAAGAAACAACCAAATGTCACCAAGGTTCTAGCTCCACCTTTTATATGTGGAAGAGTCAACTGGTCAATGGTTGTACGCCCTGTCACAGTTTATATCCACGTCTGTACAGACTAATATGTTACCATCACATCAGACAACGCTTCAAATATGTATGTTCCTGCAAAGAAGCTACATGTTCTAAAACATAGATGCTTCACAAACATGTTCAGCCAGGCAGCACAGAAGATCCATACAATCAGCACAGTTTCAAGGTGGACACTTAAGATAAGTGTCAGTTATTCAGTATCTGACCAAATGTCTCCCCTTCTGTTCCTTAGTTATGATGCTGAGTAATGGCCAGAAAAGTGTTTTTGCAGAATATTATGATGTCAAAGTAACCTTTGAACTTTGGAGTATATATTGCCATCACTTCATTATTTTATCCTATGAGACATTTGCGTGAACTGCTGTCATAACTAACGTATGAATTCTTGGCCAAAAGCATGTTTTGTCAGGTCACAGTGACTTTTGACCATGAAATTCTTATCAGTTCATCATTGAGTCAAAGTGGATGTTTGTGCCAAATTTGAAGGACCTACCTCAGGGTGTTCCTGAGATATTGCAAACAGTAGGGCTGACGCGCTAACTGCAGTAATGCATACTATCAATGTCACTATCAGTATCAACAAGCCAACTGAAGGAGATGGCGAGCAACTGCCACAACCAATATGCTCATGTTGTTTCCTTTCTTTCATGGGAAAGCACCGTGTGTACTCTATGCTACAAACACAAGCAGCATAACAAGGCGCTGAGAGACAATTTTGCGCTGAGCATTGCACGTTTAACATCTATCTGGTTGATAAATAATAATAAACTTTATTTATATAACACCTTTCCAACAAGAAATGCAGCACAAACTGCTTTACAACAAGGGTAGTAAAATCAGGAAAAAAAAATTCCTTTGTATACATGGAGGAGGACTTTAACATCAATTCTAAATGTAACAGGAAGCCAGTGCAGAGCAGCTGAGACTGGCCTGATGTGCTCTCTCCTCTTGGTTCTGGGTACTAGCCAAGCTGCAGAGTTTTGAATGAGCTGAAGTCTCTCAGTGGTGTTTTTTTGGGGAGCCCAGTAAAAAGTGCATTTCAGTAGTCGAGGTGGCTTGAAATAAAGGCCTGAATCAATTGCTCGGCATCTTTTTCCATTTAGAAATGGTTGGACCATGTTCAACCTTGGATAAAACGCTGCAGCCACTCGTCACTGTCACTTTTTACCCTGCTGTCCGATCACAGTGGAGGAGGGGTGGGGCAAATACCACAAAGACCAACCATCATACTGTTAAACAACAACAATAGTCGTCTCTCACTAAGTACTTCAGTCTTCCCTTCTTGCAGAACAAGTATTCTACCTTGTGCCAACATTTTTCCTTTTGTGGATATTCTGTATCATAGCAACCAAACGCAACTGAAGTGTATTATTGCTCTTTTTGGTTCGGCATTTAAAATTAACACGTATTTAATTTGGTTTAAAACTGTGTCTTTGTCATTTAAACAGCAACAATGTGCCTGATTATAGACTAAAAATTTTACTAAGCAATAAAATCAGGATAAATGAAGTAATGTGCAAAAAAAAATGGTGGCAATACAACACATCATGCTGTTGAGCCACCCTTAATTAACACAGGGGGAAGAATTCCTTCACTGCGACAGCCCTAACAGACTGACAACGAATGCACATACAGATGTACGGACATAAGAACGGACGAGTGGACAACCCGAAAACATAATGCCTCCGGCCACGGCTATCGCCAGTGCTGACACATAAAAACAAAGAGAAAGAGAAGTGGGTGGTGGAAGAATGAAGGATGATGCCGCTCACCTTGACACTGTCTCCTTTTGTCAGGATGTCCCAGAGTGTGTGTTGAAACTTGGTGAGATCCACCTGATAGCCGCCTCCCAACAAAGCCTGAGGGGTAAGAGTCATTTTTTAGTCAAAGTATGATAAACACCGTAACTGGGCAGTTGAGGTCAAATTGCATACAAACACATTCAATGTGCAAACACAGTATACTAATCAAACATAGAGCTTCTGTATCTTTACAAGCACTTAACATATAAGGCTTTCTCTTCTCTTGTAAATTCTTAATGCAACCTAATACACAACCTACACCACAAGCGCACACATCTCCTCAAAAGCGCGTATACTTTCTGACGCATATCTTAAGATGCACACAAGCTCGCAATCTCACATCTATCACAGAGTGCCTGCTGGCCCCACAGGTATGGGCTTATAAAAAGTGCATTACATAACTGATAATAAACTGCATATCATCCATCTCCCATTCAGCTCACCTCCCAATAATCCCTGCTGCCATATCTGCTTATCTATTCAAGTCACTCTCTCATTAAATCAGCTTTTACAGCCAAACGGAAGAAGTTTACTGCTTATAGAAGTCAAATACCATTAATCACAGGGTAGGGTGTAGTTATACAGATATACTGCATGTTTTAATTCACTGGAGGACAAACACATCGTTCCTCCTATCTGAATAAACCTCTGCTGAAAAAAAGAAAAGGGTGGAAAAAATTGACAAGCGAATTAATCTGCTGCCTTTTGCCAGCTGAAATGGAAGTCAGTGAGGCGGTGCATACCAGTGGATGCCCATCAGTCACAGGACCTTGTGCGAGGCCTGAAAAAGCCGAAATGTGATGCTGCTGCGCATTGGGAGGTAAAGGATGGGGACGGAGGGGTGGAAGGTGGTGCAGCTTTCAGTGTTTATTCATCTGAAACAGTGTCCCCTGGAAGCCATTTGGCAGCGATGTATCACAGCAGGCACTGACCTTTAGATACTATGCACAATTAAGCTAAGCTAATAAACACGACTGTGGATCTGGACATTTGGACTGGCAGGCAGGTGCTGTGAATCACCTTGGACGTGAGTGGCGGAAAAGTTCTTTTGTGCTTAGATGGTCTTTCCGAAGCCAAATCAAAATGTGTTTGTTTGAAATTTGCTGTGTGCACAGGGAGGAAATGAGCTGAATGCGGCTGAAGTTCACTGTTTGTTATGCAACATTCAGTCTTTATCTTTTGTTACTGGGGACACGCTCTTGCATCTTGATTTCAACCTTATGAACAAAAGTTTGGTAGGACAGAATCTATAGTGGAACTGAAACAATGAGTCTATGAATCCATTAGTCAATTGACAGATAATTTATGTGCAACAATTTTGGTTATGAATTCCTCATTCAAGTCATTTAACAAGGAAAAATGTCAAATATTTTCTGGTGCTAGTTTTTCATTTGTAAGGGTTTTCTATTTATCTCATTGTCAGATTATTTCAAATTGAAGATCTTTGAGTTTTGGACTGTAAGTCGTCTAAAACGAAGACATTTATAGACGTCACAGTTTCAGAACTTGTGATTACAATTACTTGAAATAAATGATAGAGTAATCGATAATGAAAATATTACTTAGTATCAGCAAGGCCTGTCACAACAAACACCTTTGTTGATCGATATAAATGACTGCAATAAAAGACATTATTGTATTGTAAGTACATGCTTTCAAAGAACAATGAACTTTAATTCTTAAGACTATTCAGACATTGAAATTGGGATTTTAAAAAAAAACATTTAACACACTTTTAAAGAAAAGTAATTAACACCTGTTAACTTAAAGGAGCTATATGTAAGAAAAAAGAAAAGTAATTAACACCTGTTAACTTAAAGGAGCTATATGTAAGAAATCTAAAGCAAATAGTCGTAAAATCCTCCTAATATGTCACAGAGACTAAGGAATAATGTTCATATAACATACTGATCTCACCGACAACAATAGTACAGCCAGAATATTCGCATTTAAAAAAAAATTTTACGGTCCGCAAATCATGTTTATGTTTTGAATTTGTGTTTTGGCCTGTTGCGCCACCCACCGCCGTCTACCAGTCACGCAGTCAGTAGAGTCTCAGCATCAGTTACAGTTACGACTGAGCTACAGCAGCACGGCAAGCAGCATTAGCAGTGTCCCGGTACATAGCATTAGCAGCCGGCTCCTCCTCAGCTGTATCCCGGCAGCAGCGTTAGCAGCAGAGAAGCCGGACTTGCTCGAACGGTCCGCTGGAAAACCGAAGATCAAGGACGCGGCGACGCGGCCCTGCCACGGCAGCCGCCCGTGGGCAAACAAATCAGTCTCCAGCGTGCCGCTGTCCAGCAACCTCGAATCTGTAGGGGAGGGGGGGCGGACACGACTCGCGGCAGTATTTTGAATTTGAGTGCAGTAACCGTTTTGGCCACATTCTTACATACAGCGCCTTTAAACAAGAACGTATATGTAAAAAATTAGCCCAAAACTACTCAGATTTAACACAAAATCTGGTCCACAAAACCAAAACCAAATGATGCCTCTTGTGACTAACAAACAAGTTTAGCGAACCTCCAAAAATTGCAACCTCAGTAATTAACCTCCATAATCCAGCTGTTGTGCCGTCATAGATGGACAGCCTGGGAGTTGCGCGGTTTGCTGGTGGACTTACAGAATTGAGGACGAAGTTGTTTTAAGGGTAAAATGACAAACAACTGACTTTTTGGCTAACTTTCAGGGGTTGGCTAGTTAATGACTATCAGAACTGTGCCTGTTTTTATACTTGGTCTTTTTCAGCCTTCTAAATTGACTCAGACTGGTGACTTAGCATTTTCTGCGCATATGTGAACACTCCAAGAGAACTCAGACCGCTCTGAAGTGAACCCTACAAGTTCGGTTCACTTCAAGTCCACACTTAACCTGTGCCCTCCTAACACAAAGCATTCCAGGTTTGGTTTGCTCTTTGCCATTGTATTTAGCCCTCTAGATCACATGCTATTGCACTGGAACACTTGAAAAACAGACCAAACCATGTCTGCCTGTAACACTTGCAAGGACGCAGGGAAAGGAGTAGTTTGGTCCACTGAACATACTGCACGTCTCCAGATGTGGAATGTAGAGTACATCAAACAGATACAGTCTAAAGCACACAGAAACGCTAAGGTTTTCCTCCATTTTTAAGTTCATCTGAAAGCGAGGGGCTTCATAACAGCACTGCAGTACCACGTCCAAGTGAGCACAAAACTATGTTATCATATATTATATATAGGCTATAGTGTGAACAGAAAGAGGGCTGAGCCTCATCAGAGCTGAAATTGACCAGAAGGAGAACTAAGTCCTTTTTCTGTTGGTCCACTTTTTGGTGCACTTTAAAAGGACTGAGTTCAGTTTGTTTAAAAAGGACTATATGTGAAAACACTCTTACACTACTGGTGTCGTCTTTAATTTTCATCGTACTCGTACAAAGGGAGAATTTCTGCACCCAAGTTTTAAAATGGCCAGGGAAACACTGCTGTTTATTCCGGCATCACGTTGGCTAACATGTTGGCGACATTCTAATGTAAACAAACACACATATAAACAAAAGCAGCAATATTAAGGTCAGCAAAATGATCAAGGTCATGTCCATATATATCGTATTATAAGTCGATAACATATTTATTGTGACAGGCCTAGTATCAGGCCAACTGTTGTTTGTCAGATTCTGCTCAGTTACTTCAAGCATCAGACTCATAGCTGCAGACAGCTTCATATTTTTGTTTTACACCCATAAAAATAACCATCTTTGCTTGGTTGGCCAACAAGGACGACTGGAGAACTAAAGTGAACCTTTTTCACTCCCACAGAGTCCAGCTGTAATGAGCCTCAACCTTGTCCATGTTAATTTATTGAAATATAGAAACAAAACAAGCTCCGGCTAACAAGGTAACAAAGTGAACAGACCAAAATGCTTCAACTGAGGGTGAAGATAAAAAAAATGACGTGAAAAGCCTTTTCAAAACTGTCAGATCCTCACTAGAACTGCATCTTTAAGAGATGTTATGTAAATGTGGTCTTGTGGGTAAATTGCACATTAAGCATCTATCACTTTTATGTAGCAGCACAGTTAGTCTGTAAACTGTATCTAAACTGCAATTTCTGGGAGATTTGACTCCTGTTATGTGAAAATTCACCAACAGTTCCGACAAATAAGCTCTACAGTTGATTTAGTCAAACTAACACGAGCGCTGATATAACAGTATGCAGAGATATTGCCTTTCAGAGAGAGAGAGGGAGAGAGAAAAGAGGAAAGATCAAATAACATTGCTACATACTGTGTTATGTTATTTGATAGACCCAGCTAGTCCCAGAAGCACAGTTCTACAAATACCACTTATATCCACCTGGCAAGAGAATATTGGGTTTCTAGTTATGAAATGCATCACCTTGCAAATACGTGGAAACAGCACAAACAAAAAGATGAGACATCTATTACCATGAACCCACACAAGTGAAAATATTACCACTCCCACACAGTATTAAAGCGCATACAGTATGTGTGCATACTGAATGCACACATATGTGAACAGAGAGTCACATATGTAATAAAGCTGCCAGACACCTCTGTCAGTTTGCCTCATTTAAGCATTTCTGTCACTCAGTTTGGGCTTTTATCCTCAGTCGAGTGCAGCGGCAAATACAGCAGAACAGCATGTTGTTCAGATAGAAAAGTACTCGCTAGTGATCCTTGCTGGGGTATTTCAGGCACTTTGACAGACATCGACCAAAATAATAGAAGTCAGAGGCAGATTTCCCATGGCAGCAAGAACACTGGTCATCTTAGCTGATACCGAATGGTACATACAATCCCCCGAGCCCAAAGGTCCAATTTAAAGCCCAGATGGTTTTCACTGAAACCTTCCCTGGTAATTTCAGCCGGACCTTTCTGGAACAAGTGAGACTCGAATCTCAAGTTTAATTTGGTGATTAGGGATTGTTCAGGCAAACCTGGAGTGATTGCTTCGCACTGCTCTGTGGAATTATGGTATTCTTCTAGCCCAGGAGGGAAGCTAAAAGACGTATAACCTTAAAGGAATACTTCACCCGCGTAATGATCATTTGTATGTTAATTACTCACCCTGTGTTGTGTTAGATTTGTGAAGAAAACTTTGAAGAATCCAAAAATGGAGGATATCATAAGAGCCCATGTTTAACAACAGCAAAACTATATCAAAACTTATACAGTATTATCAAAGTCCCCTTTGCCAAGTTGTATGGACCCTTTTACTGTTATGATGTTTTTTGGTGGGTGGGGCTTAGCTGGAAGCCAAACAATTCTCCACAGACATTAGCTATCGCTAGCTAGCAAGTTCTGTTGGCTTGTTTCAACAATGGAGGAAGATGATACAAGTCTCTGTGGGGAGGGTGCATTCGGAAACATCCATTCAGAGTGCCGGAGGGCCATCTGGCACAAACTGGACCATTCGTAAATTCAGAGCACTGTCAGAATGTACCGTTCGGTTATCCAGAGCACCACACTCTCAGAGCGGTCTGGGGAGACGGAGCAGCAGAGCACCAAGCAGAGTAAATGTGTGATTAACTCAACCTTTGTTAACTCATGTATAAATATACAGCTCCGTTTCTTTGACCAACAGGGCTCTCATTTTAGTGTAGAGAGAATTTATGAACACACCATGTCAGGTCACTCACTCTCCGGAACCACGAGTGTTACCTGAATAAGTAAACACTGACCAACAGGACCAGACCGGCCGACCAGTCGGGATTGCTGAAGGTGGGATGGCCGGCTTTGTGGTTGATGACTACACCAAACTTACAAAGGAGGACGACTCTTGAACAGTTTCCTCTGCTTTGTTTTGCTATAGAAGCTAATGTTAGCTAATGCACTAAAATTTTGCATTATGGAGAAATCCAATATTCCTCTTAATACCTCCCCAATATCTGATTAGGTGGAGATGATAACCCTTAATACACATAACGTTATTCATCCCTACAACAGTAAATACTTTATCCGTAACATGAAGTGTGCGCTGCACATGCAGCATTTTTGATGACAGTCTCTATCCAGTCCTTATGTCTTCACATCACATTTAGCCATAGTTGCCCTTGTTTTTGTTGACAGGCATTTTGAGCCATGACTCCTTCTATTCTGGCTCCCAATAACACAACAAGACAAGATTTTAAGACTCCTTTGTAGCCTACAGCCCTGTGGTGGTGAGTTGTGTTGCCTCCAACTAATAAAATGAAGTCCTCCTGACGTCAGCCCTAAAAGTCTCAATGAGACAGCCATTTCTGAAGAGGAACGAAACCTTAACTGAAACTTATCAATGCTCTCTTCAAAGCCAGACTCCATTGACAAAAATAATGATTTTACCTCACTGAGCATGGGTGCAGCTGGTCACTGGACCACTGCCGCGATTACTTAGTTTGTTTGTGTTATTGGGTGCGGTTACATGATGGCTTGTCAATCGGAATGAAATAAATCTGAATGAAATCATACGGAATTGAAGTTTTTCCAGGTAGTTTACATGGGAAATATTCATTCCGAATGAGGGTTTACACGGGAGATCAGTTTATCGCCTTTTAATCGCCTTTATTCAGGTCCGCGCAAGGTTTGGGGCAGGGAAAGTTTCTGATTGGATAGGGGGCGAGGCAGATGTTACGTGTTTAAATTACCGGAAGAAAACACTGTAGTCCTCGCTCCGGATAACAAGATGCTTGATGCCGCCGCTCTTAGTGCCTTTTTCGGGCTTGTTTTGCTTATATTCTTGAAGCAGCAGTACGACAACAACCTTGTTCTGCTAATGCTTCGTCTGTTGAGGAGAAGGGAGGTAGAAGGTTGAAGGAGGGAAATAGAAGACCGTGCTGTGGCGAATGGAAACCGGTGAGTGCAAGAGTCCAACTGCTCTATCTCAGCCCGTTGCTATGCATGCTATATACTGTACGTCATCATGCCAGAAGGGCAAGGAAACAAGCATGCGCAGAAAGACCGGAATGGACGAGTAAAGAGGAATGAGTGTATACAAGTGCGAGAAATTCTTTCATTCGGAATTAGAATTTTCAATTGGCCATTTTCATTCCAAATTAGGTGTTTAAAAGTTCACTTTTAATAGGAATGAACTTTCATTCCAAATGAAAAGGGAATTAAACTGTCCATGCAAACGCACTCATTGTGTGGCCTTGGCTATTCTAAAGGGTTAGATCGGATTCAGCAAAGCCACACAATAACACAAACAAACCACCAATAGAGGCAGGGGTAAACCAGCAGCACTTGTGCTCAGTGAGGTAAAATTACTGTTCTGTCAATGGAGTCTAGCTTTGAAGAGAGCATAGACAGGTTTCACTTTTAGTTTAGTTCCCTGTTGGAAAGGGCTGTCTGTTTGAGAAGTCCTCAACATACAACTGGATAAATGAGACTGCATGAGCTGTGTGAGTTTGTAAATGGATGTTTTGATATGGTTTTGCTGTTGTTAAAGACGTATACCTATGACTTTAATACACAGAGAATTTTCTCAGTTTCTGGATTCTTCATTCACCAGAGGCCTGCTAGAAAAACAAGCTTGCCTTCACAAATTCAGTGTGACACAGGTTTAGTAATTGAAGTATTCCATTAATCGTGTAAATCATAAGGTATAATGTCATATATTTGCAGCACATGTTTACAAACTGTAAATAAAACAAGTCAGTATGATACAATGATAACTGAGAGGAGAGATGGCAGCCTATTTGCTGACAACTTACTAAAATGTAACTGGTACATTTAAGCTTTTTACAAACTAAACGCACGATTACAGTAATTGTGACTTAAGCATCAGTTGATATAGCCCTGAAGCTGATAAGCCACATAATAATCTTGCAATGTATCAGCCTGATTAGGCCACCTGAGGCAAAGTAATTAGGTAAAGCAAAGTCAAACTTAATACTCTAAAGCTTTTTGGCTAACTTCACTTAGATCTGCAGGGGCATAATCTTAAAGAGGAAACACTGATGCAGTTGAGCTTTCGGCTTATCCATCATTTCTTTGCTTAGTCAAACTGCTGCTTGTACATGTCTTAGTGTTCAATATGTTAGTGAAAGTGGCAATAAAATTCTTTGGTTTTAGACCCAAAATCAGATGAGAACTTGAAAGAGATTTGGCTCGGACCAAATTAATCAGGACATGATAGATGGAGCCCTGAAGTCTACACTGTGCCATAAAAAATAAATCTTTCGACTTTAAGGCTCCAGAGGAGTATATTTCATAAATGACAGTGGTCCCTGTGGCATCTATTTACCTGTAATAACTTGTCATCATCAGATCTAGCTTCAATTAAACAGCCCACCTATTGCGTCTTTCCAGCAAAGCTCGATTTCAGCCTTTAATGATGTAAAAGTCAGGTGTTGCTGTTAGATTCTTTAACCATGCTAATGAACAGTGCCTCTTTTCTTTAGATAAAAGCAAGAAGACAGGCAGATGGATCGATATATAGCATCACATCAGTCTATATTTTGCTCAGTATCCGGGCCCAGGGAACATTTCATAAAGGCCATAGGGTCGGCTTATCACGGAGCTAAATGCCAATGTAATTATTAGTGTCTGGAGATAGTGGAAAGGGAAGCACATCCTGCGGCAGTACACATATTTAATTAATAAATGTCACTCTGTAGAGGGAGTGAGGGGAGTGCGTGAGAAAAGAGAAGGAAGCAGGGAGGGAGGGAGTAAGAGTGACAACAATACTGATCCTGACTTAAGTGCACAAGCACACAACCACACTCGGCACAAATGCATTAACAAACACAGGAGACTGAGATAATACGAGCAGGAGAACATGAGCATAATCAGGCTCTTATTTTAACCCTTCTTATATAACAACTACTGTCTCCTATCAATTATGTTCATAATCTGGGGGTATAGTGACATACATACAATGCACAAACTATACTGTCACTTAAGGAAATAATGTGACACTCATTTAGTATAGCCAAAAAGGCAAAATCTTTGACATCCTACCTTATGAAAGGGTATTATTTACAATATTTCATGTTTAAGGTAATAGACAGCCAATAGAACATGAAAATAAAGCACTAATGGCTAATGGTCAGTGTTGTTGTTCTAATTCTAATTCTCACCATTATAGATCAATGTGATCTCATCCCTACTTGTCATATTTTGAAGCTTGGGCACAAGCCGGCAGCCTTTCGTGTTCTATCTAGACATAGAGGGTCGGCATAGGCAACGAAACTACTTGGTTAGGGTTAGGAAAAGATCAAGGTTGCTGTTCGTCACGGCAGTTAACGCACGCAACTAACAACTGACATGACAAAATAAGTCAATTTTGACTTTTAGTTTCACATGGACACAAACACTGGTCTCCTGGGTCGAAGTCCTGTGCTTGTTAGACCCATCCACCTGCCCTAAGCAGAGCTCTTAATACTACGTCCACTACTCTGAATGTCTATTTTAAAGCCCTTGGAGAGAAAACAGGAGTTGAGCTGAGTACTTGGATGAAACATGTATCTGGTACAGATAATGTACATTTTATGAGTACCAGTATCATCCAAGTAAAATGTCTCAATATCAGTACTTGTGATGAGGAAAATCCTCATTTGGATAGCTAAGTTCAATCTCATTCTTGCGATCAAAAATGATCTGAAGCTCAGTTCTGAGGCTGCTCTGAAAACAGTTTTCAAAAAATCAATCAACAATATAGGGTTTAAAAAAAAAAATTCTGGTCAGGTCCCACCCATTTCTGGTTTAAGCCACACCTACTTCGAATTCAAACCCCACCCATTCTGAGTACAGATGCGGATACAGATAATGGTGTGCTCCCTCATCCCTAGTATTTTCAGTATTAAAGAGAAACTTTGCCAATTTTCAACCAACTCTGGGCACTTGCGGCACGCAGTGAAGCCAACCACCATTCATCTGCATACACTGCAATGACACAGAGCTGGTTGAAAATCGGCAAAGTTTCCCTCTAACTATCTACCGAGTTGAATGTTCAGTAAAACACAGAAAACACACATACACAGAGTGGTAAGGGCTCCGCACCAATGCACAGAATTGCTACCTGCGAGAATGTGTGCGCTTTGACTAACAACACAGTGATATCATGGTCGGTTAACAGCAATACAGTTTAGTGACAAATCAACTACAGACCCACTTTTTAACAGACTAAGTAACTGAATGAAACTCAAATCATCCTCCAGCCTGTTACACTGAAAACACCTGACCAGATGTGTTCATTACCAACAACAGTAACACATTGGTTTATACTGAACCTGTGCATCGTTGATGCTCTTGTTTTTAACAGATTGTGTTTTACCTGTGTAGTGGACCTGTGAGTGATCAACTCTGCATGATACGTGGGTACAGAGCAGCCAAAAACTTTGGCGCACACTTGCATGCAGCTGTTGTGTTCACTGTTGCTGGTTGGCACGAACACCAACATGAAGCTGGAGGAGTTCAGGGACCATCTAGTCTGTTATTGTTTCGGTTTAACACTGAATATTGAGGGAACAAAATTAGCTTTCTTTCATTTTTGAAGGCAATTGTTGACGTGTCATTACAAATACCGGAGAGGGGGCAAAGTTCTCTTTTTCATATCCGATCACAGCAACTAAAACATTATTTAACTCTTTCATAGTCATGTTTAGGACACTCATAGCACTTGGTTAAGATTAGGAAAACATTATGAAGAAGGTCCACGCTGACTTTAGACTTAACCAAAGTGTCTTGGTACCTAAACCTATACCTAAGCATTTCCTACTGGAGATAAAACATTGCAAGGTAAAACATATTAAGCAGCAGTAGCATTTCCCACGAAAATGTGATTGAAAATACAAATTCATATTTTATCAACATTATTTCTAGGTGATATGATTTAATTGGAGCATAATTCTTGGGAGAAAAAAGAGGAAATTATTATTATGGAATTCCGCTCTTCCCAAGGTGTCGCCACTGATGCATCATTGACAGCTTCATTAATTAGCTCGTTAGACCTGAAATAATGGCAAAAGAATAGCGATGAGCTGTGCACAGAATATTACATAAGTAGTTTATTATTTAGCTGGATTTTTCCTCACAAAAAAAGCAATTAATTCAGAGTGTCTACGGCAAACGATATCTATATGCATAACACATTTCAGCCAAGCATCAAACCAATAGGTTTTGGTAAACAAGAGCTGATACAGGACTGTATTTATTTTTTTGATCACAGTGAGCATCTTCCCTAAATGTACACCACACACTGACCTCATGTTTGGAAAAATCTAACCATTTAATAATCTATATGGTCAGTCTGAAAGGGAAAACAAAGCCCTCTGAATTAGAATGAAATCAATGAACTCTAAGCTCTGCTAATACCTAGCTCTTTAAAGTGGCTAGCACTAGCATGGCTGATATTGTATTATACCAGATGTAAGCTTAGTGCACTCAGTTTCTGCTTCGCCTTCCTGCTTGTAGGTAAGTCTCAATCACTGGTTATGTTTCTATGCACACTAAAAATCTAATATCACTGAATTAGATATGGTTCATGTAAACAGCATATTGCATATGAACATTCAGAGTTAGGCCTTTTTCCAGTTGTAGCATTTTCTGATGGGATTTGCCGATATTACTATTCCATTCTCTGGACATATACACTGTGCATTCACAATATGTGTCTCAGTTGGGGTTTTTACTGCAGTTTGAGACATATGGCCTTTTCTGTTTACGGTTAGCTCTGTACGTTGTCATGGAAGTGTTGTACACAAACCAACAAGCCAACAGTTGGCAAGGCTGTTTCAGAGACGCATACCCAAAACAAAAGCCCAGATTTCTGGTCGGAAGGAGAAACACTTCAGTCGGAACACCAAGAGCTGCCATTTATAAGGATTTTAACGCAAAGCGATGTTTCGATACCTCTGGTACGATATTGATTGGGGTACACCTAGGGGTGGGCGATATGTATCGTTAACAATAATATCGTCATTGTTGTTTTAACGATGTGCAAATTTACGTTATCGAGTATGCAAATGACTTCACAAAAACAACTGAAAACACACGTTGAAAGGTTGAAACCCCACACATTCACTGAACAAGAGTTACGTATCTTGCGTGCAGCCCTTGCACGCCGCAGTACGCCTAGGTGGTCACATGATCTCTCACTGGCAACTTCCCGGCAGATTAGCCTGGTGCTAAACAAACATTAGCGAGACAACATGGCAACACCGCCCACGGATGCTCCAGCAGCTTCGGAAGACGTGGGTCAACTGTAGTGATAGGTCCCAGCCTGTCAGGTGGGAACTAAGGTCATGCTGTATTGTGTTGCAGGGGTACAATTAAAGGGTTGCTCAAGTACCTGAAGCCTGCATGGTTCATGAGTGGTTTGTGGTTATACCAATAAATAACTGAACATGGTGTCAGAAGTAAAGGCAGATGCGAGCAACAGTACTAGTGACTTAGTTTGCATATAGCGACACGCAAAAGTGTCTAGTTTTAGATCAGGAAAGTTCGCAGTACCGGAAGACCATCAACGGAGTTACCTAGCCTAGCCTCACTTCAAGGCTGAAGACTGGCCTAAATGGATTAAACGCTTCGACAGATTCCGCATTGCTTCTGGATTGGAGACCCAAGCAGAAGAGAATCGCAGGAATGTGATCTTTGAGAGAGCAAAGTTTAATCAGCGGCATCAAGAAACGGGCGAAACGGCCGACAGTTTCATTACGGCGCTGCACTGCCTGGCAGAGCACTGCGGTTACAGGGCTCTAAATGATGAGATGATGAGGGACCGGCTTGTGGTGAGTCTGCGGGACAAACGCCTATCTGAACAGTTGCAAATGGACCTGGAATTGACGCTACAAAAGGCCGTCACCAGAGTCAAACAAGGGAGCAGGTAAAAAAGCAGCAAGAAATGTTAAGAACATTTTTCCTTTAAAACACTGTGTCCATTAATATCATCCATGAGAAACAATTAATGAGCTATAACTCAGGCTGTTAAAAACACATATTTAAAAGAATATCGTCTAATTATCGTTATCGCCAAATTCCCACAAAATATCGAGATATTATTTTTTGTCCATATTGCACACCCCTAGGTACACCTGTACATATGGTCTTGGTTTGTTTATGTTCAAATGTTCAAAAAAATAGCATTTTGGCCTTTCCACTCAGCCAACAATTCAGAGTTTACTGAAATAAATGCAGAGACAAGAGAGGTGTACACTCATGCCACTGCTGTTCAGTAACAGAAGTCTGAGTCCCGTCTTACTTTGGCGAAGGTCAAAGGGGTCAGATGTCCTGTCTCTTTGCTTTTCCTGCTGTCAAGGAGTATGCACACAACAGGCAGCCTGTCACACAGGACGCAAGTTTCCACGATGCCCCCATGCTTCTCTCTCGCTCCTTGCCCCCCTCAATCACAACCCCCTATCTTGGAGTGCTACTTGAGTCATGACTACACCTGGGACCCTCTCGCCTCGGTGCCATTTCTGTCATTGGATCAGCTGCTGACTCCAGCCCTATATCCCTCGTCTTTTGTTCTCTGCCCACGTATTAACTCTAAACTGCCTGGAGAACAGAAAAGCAGTTGAGGCAGCTTTGAAAAAAGAAAATAGATCAAGGTCCTGGAAAGCTGCAAAAAAAAAGATGTGTCTAAATGTTTCTTATGCAACAATTTCTATCCCTCTTACACATGTCTTCTGAAGGCGACACTCCTCAGCACACAGAAGTGGGTATCCTTATTTGGAAACAATAGCAGGCGTGCTTCTGAGGCAACTGTTAAGCTATTGCAAAGCAGATGCTTTTTTCTCTCGCCAATCAATTTAACACCTACACCTCCCCTCTCCTCCTTCATGCTGGCTTTGGCTCATCAGTTTTAAATGGCACAAGGCTTTCTTGCATTGTTCTTTTGACTTACTCAGAGGACAAGAAATGTCTCTGCTGAAGTAACAGCCCTATCCAGCCTTAATCACCAATAGGTTGGGTCAACACAGACAAAAAGAATAAAGCACGGCAAGAAAACAGTACAAAAAAAACACATTGTTGCAGTATGTGAAGACTCACTGGATTCTTATACTTCTGTAGAGGCAATTATATTTCAGAGAGTCTGTAAAAACAGGATGAAGATTTGGAAACAATTTTTTTCCCCCCTCTCTGAATCTTGCGCTAGACAGAATTGCAAGGGAAAAAGCCATCTGTGTCTGACTCTTATCCCTGGCTTCTCCAGAGCCTGGATGAGCCTGAGCCAGCAAATGTCAGTCGGATAAAGACCAAGCCTGACAGACAGACACAGGAGTTTTGTCATTCCGTGTGTCATCCCTTTGCTAGCAAGCCCAATCTTTGCCGGTCTCAAAAGCCCAGAGATGATGGGGGAAGGAAACATTCTCAGGGTGAACGTCAGGTTGTGTAACTCCTCCAAGTGCCACAATAGCTGCAACGTTGAGGACGTGCACTATTCTGGTGCCCCTGCGGCCTTTGAGAGTTTTCATTATTGTCTTATGTGCCGCGCAGCGGGGTCACCATGGAAACACAAAACACATCAACCGTTTCACCACAAAGGATATGAGGTTCCTCAACAAGATGTTCTTTCAGGAGCCAGTGGTCTGTCTGGGGTCAGTGGATATGAGATGTGACTTGATATTTAGAAATAAAATACAGAGCTCTGCAATTCATCTGCAAATAAATGCAGTTCAACAGGATGTCTGATGTTTAAGACTGAGAAATCTAACAAACAGGTAACTGTGGGGTCGGGCAATAATCTATATTGTATACTGACTTCTTAAAAGAGAAGAATATTATTGTGATTATTGATCATGTCATGTTAACATTTAAAAAGAAAAACAATCAATTACTAGCGAAATGGACTTAAAACTTAGTAAAGTAGTAGCTTAGGTAGTAGTTTTGTTTGATGTGTTGCAGTTTGATTATTCATGTGCATTCATTTGCAATATCACCATCTGAAAACTATCCTATTAAAGGAAATTCCAGTACTTCTCAACCTCTTTCTCATTTTCAATATTGTAGCAAGTGGCAACCTCTAGAGAAGCCAAGGCCTTTATGCCAAAAACTGCAGTTCTTTAAATGGCCACTTGAGGCTGGCTCCAAAAGCCAGTCAATCATCATAAGCCCTTTTTAAACAGGAATTGTGCAAATTTGCAGGAAAGCCCAATCAGTCTTTTTTCACCATTGGTAGTATAAAAACAAAATCGAGGAGTGCGGCAAAATGCCACCTACCTACTTTTGTTTATACAGAATGCGCCTTTTTCGGGAGAATGGGGGGCGTGAGCAAGTAACAAAACGTGTAGCTCAGCGTGTGACGTAAACAGTGATGTGGGGGGGAAGCCACAGCTGGTCAGTCCTTCGGCAATTCTCTCATAAGTCAGCCCGTTCTTCACCGTCCCCGTCATTTGATGGTTAATGGCCTCTTCATTTGCGAGGACAAGGAGGGCAGGCAATTCCTTGTCTCTCCAGTTGCTCATCTTTACAGTGTCTGTCAGGTTTGCATTTCCCTCTTGCTACTAGCTGCTCACTAATTCCTGCTATTGGCTGTTTCGCCCGCCAGTGGCTCGCACGTGCGGCGTCATCAACAGCTCCTCCCACAAGTCATCAACAGCCCCTCCCTTCGCAGAAGGCCGCCTCTGTCTTTTTAAACTAAAAGGGTTCCGCCAATATGACTACCCTACGAAGCGGAAAATTGGGCGCCTCGGATCAACTCGCCAATCCGGCTCTGTGTGTCTAAACGCTGGCAAAACGGCCCAACATTCACGGAAAATCTGGCAGTGTAAAAGGGGCTATAGACCCCCATGTTAAGGTACACAACTTTACAGCAGACATAAACATGTTTACAGCCTGGTACAAAAAACGGTTTTGGTCTCTATAGCTAACTTCAATATTCATGACTACTGTTCGGGAGTGAATTTTAAATAACTCAACTGTTAACATTTCATTAGGGCTTAGAGATACCAATATTTAAAGGGGCGTGTCTGCTTTGAGTGTCACCACACTCTACCAGTCAGATCCACACCTCGCTCGTCCCCAGCTCCACCCTCTCGGCCAAATATGGTCACTTCTGTCTCAAAAAATCCAACATGGTGACTCTCAATGCCAAATGAGAGTCCACAAACTAATGGGTGACGTTACGGTGGTTACATCTGTTATTTTTATACAGACTATGAGCCATTGTAGCGATGTGTCATTGATACCTATGCAGTTAGCAACGGTAGCTAATCCAGGAACCTGCTATCTGTGTTTACCTTTGTTAGGACTCGGAAACAAGTTCATTTGGCTTATGCTGCTTGCCCTGATATACTTTGCTCCTAATCTGTACAACAAAGGTAATGAGTGCAAATGAATATGACCCATAGCCAGAATGGCCACAATTATGAGACTAAGACAATGGTTGAAAAATACCAAATATTCCTTTTTGAATTGTAATTCTTAAAATTATCATGAAATGAACCTCCTTTTCTGATACTATTCATGGTTGACATTAATCAGTAATAGCTATTCAATGTATTCACACTCGCTAATTACCAATTTATGTATTATTTATTTATTGTTAATGGCGGAGTTGGGCATTCCTGCATTGAATTGAAATGGTCTTTACACACATGACGGATTCACAGGAACATTGCAGCATTTCACCCATCATTACACTACTTAATTTGATATCAGCCCTACTGTTTACTGTTCACTCTCCTACAGCCGTATCAGAACTGTATGAAGTTAATGCTAATGCACGCCCAACATTTTCTATTGCTGCTGCTTTGCATGAACAGCGCTCGAATGGTGAAACATTGGGTGGCTTTTAGTGTTTAGCAGTCATACTTGAGAAAAAAAAAAAGTAATAGCTGTGACCACAGTCAGCGATGACTAGCAAGTTTGTCGATTTCCACTTTTAATGGTCTAGTCCTGTGTATGACTTTAAATCTGTTTGATTTTGTGCAAACCAGCTGAACCATGCATGTATTAAGAGACCTTCATACAGCATTAGCAGTGGGGCTCCATTCACTCCTACGAAAGTTGCTAAGTGGCGCATGAAGCCAAAGCTGCTCTATGTTTGGGGTATGAAATTACTGAGATCATCACTGCTGCCGAGCACTGCAGAGCACCACAGAGTGCGGCCAAGTGGCTGATTTCTGGTTTAGCGCTCTGCTAACTTGAATGGGGATAAAAGTATTTAATCTTGCGTCTCTTGTAGACTTCCCAAATGTTATCTAGCCAAATGGATTAAATCTTAATAGTGGAATGAGTGATTTGGCAGGGGTTGTGATGCTCAAAAAAATGTATCCACGGATTTATAGACTCTTGCCCAATGTAAGTCTATGGAAAAAAGTATTTTTGGGCCCAATGGCATCACGTGACAGACCCCAGAGATTGCAGTACTGCTGCCACTACGAAAATTGGCTTCAAAGCCCGGTGCACTTCCTGTGGGCCTGATCTGAATGGGCATTTGTCATTATCACATGTTCTGGCAAATCAAAAAGTAGCCTACATCAGCAACCTGTGCTGACAGTATTTTACTTCTTATGCGTTATTAATAAGCAATATGACAACATGTAAACATCATGTTATGTCTGTTTAACAGTCTAACAGAGCCACTAGCGTCCAACAGGCTGTGCACAATTAACTGCTGAGCAGCAACATGAAGGAGATCAAATGGGGTAAAGATAAACACAGCACACATTTTTATGTTTACTAGAAAGTTCATGTGTTTTTGGGGATGACAGGACGAGACATGGTGGAGTTAGTCTCACAGAAAACTAAAACTTCACCAATATGGCAACCTTTTGGATTTGAAGCTGCAACAAAGTGAACTGGAGTCGCTACACTGTCATTCATGAGCTCTCTCAGTCTCATTAAGTTTCACTTGGTGACTAGTGTGACACCTAGTGGTAAAATTCAGTATAACGGTCCGGTGTTTGGTTTACATCAAACCAGTTTGAAATTTTTTTGTTGGCCCAAGTTTATCATTTAGCAAAAATACAACTACAAAACAAAACAAGATTTTTTTTGGCAAAAGGCTGCACACCTTCAACACCTCAGCATGGTAACCAGCTCCTGTTACTCATACAGAACTCTGCTGTGAGTGGAGAACTAGTCGTGCTGTGCAGAGCATGAAATCAAATTAAAGTTTCAGTTATTTTGACCAACTTCCTTTCTAAAACAACACACGTTTGTTGGGTTGACTTGTACAGTTGCTCCTTTGCTTCTAACAAAGAAGCTGCTCGATATGTACTATCAAAGCCAACTTGTTGTTGCCACAGGTGTCACCAGATTACTACTATAGCAACTACCAACTAACTGTATTATACAACTGTATCAGCCACCCCAACTTTACTGTAAAAAGAAATGCATATACATAAAATAAGCCGATTATCCACTTTCTGTCATTAGCATAACTTACAAATAATCCCTCTAAAACGTTCCCGAAATGTTAGGGGGATATTTAGAGCCTGCTCCCGCTGCTGAAACATCCTCTCTGTTCTTGTGATACAGTGCAAGATCACTGATCAATGCATTCACCTGGGAAGCTGTAGCATAGATTGTCCCAGAGGAAGCTGAAGTCTATTCTCTCTGGACGTTGCTCATTGCACAGTGCGTACCCTGTTCTTGGGAGCTGCAGTTACACGGGTGCAACATCAATAGTATTTGTCAAGTGGTTAAAGCTGATAAGAATACAAACGATTGCCTTGAGCTTGCTTTAAGGCTGGTTTGTCAGTACAGCTTGTAAGACAGAATTTTCAGCGATGGAGTCAAAGCGGTACAAACACAGCTGTGCGATTCAACTTTCTTAAGTCTGACAGTGTTGTATTTTTTCACTATTTTCTATTATTTTTCATACTTTGAGGGGAGGCTTATAAAAACAATGAAATTTTGTCAAGACACAAACTGTAAATAGAAAGTAAGTAAAGAAAGAAGTAAACAGATAGGGAACAGATCGACTGACAGATACAGATAGCAAAGACACCTCTTGATATAAGACCTCTTTCAGGACTTGTTGGAGCAGCATAAAACGATGCCTCTTCACTCTGCTCCTTCCCTCTCTTGCCTTTGACCTCCCACTGGTTCCATTACCTGTGCCACCCGCGCGACCTCGAGCGCATCCAATCACGGCGGTTACATAACAAAAGACGAGTGCGGAGGAGATTAGAGGTGCGGAGGAAAAGGGCAAGGCAAGAGATTGAGGAGTGTCAGGTGTGCAGCCTGAAACAAATAAAAAAAAAATTAAAAAAAAGAAGTCTTTCACAGTTACCACCCAAATCACTCGTCACACCCCTCCTCCGCCTCCCCTCGCTGTCCTCCTATCTCAAAAGAACATGACACGTTACAGCATTTTTTTAGCAGGTCAGTTTTCTCTACCTCAGCTCTACAAACCGCATATCACTCCACCTCTGGTTTCAGCCTGTCATTTCACATTATATAGCTTGAAAGCACTCCAGCTGGGGAGCAAAAACATGACGCATCTGATGGGAGGTGATGAATGGTACTGAGGGGGGGGGAGGCACAGACAACCCCCTTTTTTCCCCCTCAGCCCAGCCGGCCTCATATACCCCAGCAGGCTTTTAACACAAGACTATAATCTTGTTGGAATACAGAAACGGATATGCAAAACCCGAATATGGCTGCCAGTGTTTACTACCATGATTCTGCTTGCCTGCGCATACCAATTCTACCATCTACGTTTCTGAGATCATACAGTGTAAGCTGTGCATGGTTTACCTTTACTACTGTGTAATCCACAAGCAAACGCAGCGTGGTATGGCAAGCCTGTGCACACACTGTAAAGTAACATCATGGCCTACATCCATACAGTCACTTCAGTGAGACTGGAATCCTAAGTACAGCTTAGGTCTGCAGATATCAAACTTCTAGGTTACTCTCAGTGACGTAACAGCGCACATTGCTCCAAATAAAGGCATTTCAGAAAGTTGAATACAGACAGTAAAAAAAAACCCCTGCTCTTGCAGTCCTATCCAGACCCAAAACTCTCCCCAGAACACACACATTAAATCCTAGAATCACTGCAAGCTTACGAAACCTCCCCACAAATGCATGAGAAAGGAAATTCTTGGAGGCAGATGAGAATTGTTCATTTCGAAACAGGAGGGATCTCTCTCTTTTTTCGAGAGAGCGAGGCAGGAAAACAGCACCAGAGGCCCAGCCCATGACAAAACAAAGAGATTAAATGACCTGTGAATGTGACTTTCCATTTTTCCATTAGCTCGCACTCAGCTTAGAGGCCTGCTGCCCCCTTCTGGAGGCTGGCGAGACATCATGAAGCAAGACAGTGCCTGCCTTTCTGTCTGTGTGATTTGAATTATAATCCTCTGGGTTGATTAAATGTGCAACAATTACAGTCAGGGTTACATCTGGACTCTGGATGTAATGGGCAGTTTGTGTGAAGCATTGTATGAGAAGTCAAAAGCCATTTCACTGTATACTGCACAACATTTTAAAAGCCTCCACGCTGATTCGATATGCATAACTTAATCTCTCGTCACTAATATCTCGCACATTCAGTCAAGATCTTAATTCTTGCCTCTGAGATAAAAACACAGCTCAAATCTGCCGTCTTGATGTACAATACAAAAACAGAATGCTAATATGCCGGGCCCCCCTCTGAAGTGAGATTTCAGTGTTGGCTAAAGCCAAATGTCAACCAGCCCAAACAGATGGTGTGAAGAGCCGAGCCGAGCGGCTGACCTTGGTTGGTAGTGACTCGAGGTGGGAGGGCAGCGCAAGGTGCCGGGTGTTTGTTTTCTATGTAGCTGTGTATGTTGTGAACATCAAGAGAGCTCAGTGTTGTTGCCGAGATAGAAAGGTGAAGTCACATCAGGCCGGCTTGCTTTGCAGGTGTGCTTTCTGGCTCTGCGGGATGCTGTCAATCTGTCACTGTGACAGAAAAATGTCAGAGTTGGATAAATGGTATAGGGAAGGTTTTTGCTGTTGATACCTGTAATCATGTTATGGGAAGTATTTTGACATAACTTTTCTTCTGGATTGTTTTTTACCAGCAATTCATTCGTCTCTTTTTTTATATTTATTTCCATGAATATATAAAGTGAGCATCACGATTTCCAGATCCCAAGGTGACATCTTCATATTGCTCTTTTATGAAGCCAACAGCCCAGACCTCAAATGTGTTCAATTTGTAGCCATGAGCCTCTTTTATACAGCCTGTTCAAGGCGGGAATGCTGCGCTGTTATTCTGCCGTTCTGTATAAAAGGTAGAAACACAGAAAGGGGAAGCATCGCCATTGGCAACTCAAGCCAGCAGGTTGGGACGGGTATGAAGTTTTGACATTGGGTTACGTGTGTGACCGACTAGTGATTTAAACTTCAGAAAACTATTTTGAAAAAAAAAACAAAAAACAATATTCAATACCATTTTTGATACCAACGAGAAAAAATAACATTAAGGGTGTAAAAATTTAAAAAAAAAAATTTTTAATGAGAGATAAAGGTAAAAAGACTATAAAATGAGGATGATGACTTTTCTATTCTTGGCTAGTAGCAGAGATGAGCAGCATGTCTGTTGTGCATTAACAATAATTAAACTTACATTGAATAATTAAAACAATGTAGTGCACATGTTCAAAAGCCCCCTGAGATTGTCAAACACTCCAAAGGCAATAAAATGCAAATAAAAAACAAATACCTGTGTTATCTTATATTCTATTTTTTTCATACAATGTAAAAATAATAAACATAGCTACCCTGATGGCACCCACTGGTATGAGGACTCCCATTTTTAAGCCTTGAGTTTGGCATTTTGGCCGTCGCCATCTTGGTTTTTTGGAGCCAAAAGTGATGTTTGTTTGGACGAGAGGTTGGAGGAGCGAGGGGTGGATCTGAGTGAGAAGCCAAGCTGCACTGCCCTTAATTATGCATAATTCTAAGCCTTAGTAAAATGTAAACAGGTGAGCTATTATTGAGAATCGCAGTTTTTGGCACTTCTGTTGGCTTCGTCTTTCAGCCCTGATGGTTTCTGCTTGTTTTTTTTGTTCCTTATGTATCTTATATATTTTCAAGTAATAAATGAGTAAGAAAAAAATCAAATGTAGGTAAATACTATTCTTGTAGGTTATACTGTGAGTGAGTGAGTGAGTGAGAGGAGGCAGGGCACTGTGGGAACTGCAGCGGTGTGCGTGTATCGGAGGGAAGGGAAGAGACAGCGATAAAGTACAGCTGGTATTGATAATATTGATACTGTGGAAAATGTGTATTGAAACCATTTCAAATATTCTGCATTCATATGTATTGATAAACTGATATATTTGACAAAATTACAACCCAGCAATGGGAGATTTAAAGAGCAGCTAGCAGCAGTTGGCGGCTAACTTAATAAACAAAAGAGCAACCAAAAATGTCTGCAAACTGGGGAGAAACTGAGGTCCTGAGGCTTCTTACCTTTTTGAGCAATGACGAGATCAACCGAACCAAATTATTCTTTTTGCCATGTTATGCTATTGTTATTGTTTAGAACGTGCTGCCTGACACATGTAATAAGTCAAATTAGACGCCAATGCTCTAGTATAACGTGTCACGCTCATCACACCACCATGCTATATAAGGTCCCGTAAGCATGCTGCAATTTTCTGCGCCCTCTCACCCATTGTTGTCAATGTAGACATGCTGAAGTCACCGTCAAAGTGAGAGCGACACCATTGCAGCACACATGCGCTCCCAATCGCTTATTTTTCAGGGCACAACAGCTGCGCCCTGAGATAAAAAAAAAAAGTTCAGTTTTTGGAAAGCAGCAGGATGTACGTAATGTCATGTGACATGGTTAAACCAAACACAGCTGGCAGACATCTTTCCTTTCTTCTGTAAATACCAGTCCACAGTAAATACGGAGAAGAAGCCATGTTAGTTCGGGGCTTTACATCTGTCCCACAGACTAGATTTTAGGCCTAATACACACTTAATAAACAACGACTGTAAGAGGACCAGCTCTGAAACTGGGATTTCTGGTAAGTAGGCCATTATACGATGCTGGTTATGGTCACTTAGCAACGTAGGGCGTTTGTAGCAACCAGTGCCTACCCTTTCCTTTTTTCAAGCTGTAGATGATGCAGCATGAGTCCAAGCTTTAAAATCAAACACTGGGATGGAATTCTGCCGGCGTAATTTGGTTCAAATGCTAGCCAACTCCAGCATAATGCAGGGTCTTAGTTGGGGTAGTACTGCAGGATCTCTGGGTAAAAAGCAGGATATAAAAGCTACAAATCAGGGAAGTCTAAAAAGTTTTGCATTTTTGCTTGTCGTTCTAAATTCTAGACAATTCGCGATGACAACTAATCGTTTCAGCACCAATTACAGTATTTTACTTGCACTTGTAATGACAATTTTTTGAGAATTATGTTTGTTTAAAATACTCAGTAGTATTGAGAATTAATTCTTTATCAATTTCAAGCTCCTTGAAGGGCTCCAAAAGAAAAATGGACATTTGCACAGTGTACATGTACAACATCATGACAACTGGGCCAACTCCATGAGCTGCTGAAGATCATGTGATCTGGTCAAGAGCTCAAAATCCGCAACTAAATCAACATTAAGCAACACTGTTTAAACTTAAACTCTAAAATGCACACTTGATTAACATCATCCTAGTTTACAGCATAGTATAGGATTACAGTGTGTAGGCCTTTAGCTAGTCTGAATGAGAGTAAAATACAAGTTTCCCTTTCTATTAAGCACTGAAAAAGGAGTATCTAGTGTTACGGTGCTATACCATACAGGATTTCCTAAAGCTGGTTATAGATGCCAAAGAGTTCATTATAATGAGATCTTTAAGGTTCTGTTTTTCCTTTGTCCATGCACCACTACCTCCCAACTACACTGTCTTTATTTCTGCCTTGTTACCAACTAATGGCAGCTCGTCTACTGTATATAGGAACCCCTGGGGTATAGCCAATATTATTAAACTGTGAAACAAGCAAGATTTCCATACCCACTAGCAAGCTGTTATAGGGAATCCCCAACCACTCATGCACCTACAGCAATGTTTCTCATCTTCTCTCTTATTTTTCTTTTTAAAAAGTCAAATTCCTCCATCTTTGCTCGCTTCCCATCACCACCAAAAGGTGCTCGAACACCAAAGATTGATTTATTTTGTCCTCCTGTTCAAAAGACAAAGAAAAACATATTCTATACTCGGTCTCTCTGCGTTTCTGGTAGACTGCGTAAGGGGCTTTGAAGGGAGGCGGGTGGGTAGTAGATGGATAAGTGAATTTCACCTCTGCACAAATGCCTATTTCTTGAGAGAAGGCAATTTCCTCCGGCTCTGTTCACCAGCACATCGCTACGGTCCAAGCTTGGTCACACATCAGTGCTCCTGAGAATGTATTGTCCTATGGTTAATGCCCACAGAGAGGACAGTCCTCTCTTTGCAAGATTTTGCTAAGACATTTAGTGGAAATGTTTCGTATTTAAATGGCATCCGCTCAGGTCTTTATGCTGCTGTGTTTCACGTGTTTAAAGGAGACAGCTCGACATGTACGGGGCTAATTTTTTTTTTTGACAAGACATTCTTCTTGGATAGCTACGATTACCTTCTAAAAGCGAGTGAACTTGAATCTACATTAACAGAGGTTTCTGCGGGAATGGAGGGGCTATAACATAATGATAGAATACTGAGGCAGCGCCACGTCAGAATATCCCTTTTCCCTCCCGAGTGGAGTGCTTCCTTTGATCATCAAATTGTTCTCCTGAAAATCCTCTCTGTTCTTGAATTATCTGGGCCGCTGAAGTGGAAACTAAATTTTCTGTGGAGGCCAAAGCTTCTTAAGAGAAAGGGAAAAGAATGGGGGAACTAATAAAAAGGTGTGAAAATGACATAAATTGAATAAGCGTGCCAAAAACAATATATGGCCCTATCCCTGAGTGTGACGGTAGAAAAGTAATCAAGGTCTTCAGACATTACAACTGAGCACCGATGAGGAAATAACTCCCCCTTTCCTTCCTGTCCACATATAAAAGAAAACAGCATGCAGTGTTATTGCATTCTCCCAACAACTGTGGTATTTATTCATCAATCTGAAAGGATTTACACATATTCAGGGTGTGCTCTGGCTGTACAGCAGCATAATTGCAATGTTAAAGTCACCAGAAAATGTATTTCTACGATAGAAATGCCAAGGAGGCGATAGAAAGGAATTAATAGATTGTTACAGAGCAAAATCACTTCTCTAAATCCTTCCCAGTACACAGAATTAACTTCTCGTACGGTACAACTGTTTCTGCCCTTGGACCTTGATTAAGGTGCTAACACAGGACCGCTTGTCACTTCTAATGTAAATTGCCTGTTAACTACTGTCAATGGCGCCCTGTTTAATTTGCCCGGCTTGATCGCCGTTTGTTGTGGTTGCAGTTAAGCACACATTTTCATATTCATGCATATTCATACTGATTCATCCTCTTCAGATGCAGTTCAATTCATTAGGAATGCCTCCCCGTTAGCCAGCAGAAATAACAAACGAGCACTGATTTTTCCCATCCGGCAGTCTTTCATGTTAGTTACAGTGATGGTGCTGCTTAGCTTTCCTTTTTTACCCTGTTACATACTACCAACACCACATCCTGACAATTCCTCTGGTTAGACATTTTAAAGCAGCTAAAATTAGCAAGCCAATGCAAGATGCACACTGTCACCCCGTACAGAGCGGAGGACATTTCTACCTTCAACCAGAAATGCTGCAAACTTAATTTGTGAGGAATTTGAACATCTCTGTAAACACATTTTCAGCAATGTGACAACCTACTCACAAGCTGAACTTTTCCTGCCCTGCAGTAGGAGAACCCAGCAGACGTTTTCTTTTCTTTTTTTTTTGCAGGAGTGTATGATTGTGCATACCAATTGCCATTTATAGTAGTAAAGGGAACAGGGAGAAGAAGAGGGGAAAAAATTGAGCTCTAGCCATTTTGTTTACAGCCAGAGATTTTGATATCTGCTGCCTGGTAAGAGGGAGGCTCAACAAGTTTAAAGTGAAACCGACAGCCGCATTCTCGCACATTGCAGCTTGAGGGAAAATCACTGTTGGGAAACTGTGCTCGTCCTGTTCAGAATTCAAATGAATTTGGAAGGGACCCTGTTGTACGAGTGGAGGAAAACAGCGAACCCCGGCAGACAGACAGTCAACCCAAGCAAGATACAAAAAGCACAGAGAAGCCAAGGTGGATGAAGATGTATATCAGCTTCTTGTTGGCAAATCTGACAAATGCTAAACTGAACGACGAGACTGTGTGGGTAATATTGGGTATGTTGAAGCATTCACATTAGATGCAGTGTAGTTGTTTGAGGAAATTACTTAGCCATTTTAATAGTTGGTTACGGTTAGCTTGGTCTTTTCATTAGATGTATTTCATCCTTTAAAGGATATCTCCTCCAACAGAGAAGTGGACATGTGGTATACCAATGTGTTCGATGATATACTGTGTATTATAAACATCTTACTACACACTCTTGTTATTGTTGTCAAGGACACCAAGCATCTCAATGTCAGACAGGACATGGATTCAGGCCTTAGACACAACCTGACTCAAGACAAAGCCCCTGGGTGGCCTTCAGACTTTACTATATGTACAAGCCTTATAGTATTAACTGTGTGAATAAAAGACAACTCACCATTGCTTCATCGTCCGAGAGAACCCGCTCTTCATCGTGGATGAGTGCCACTTTGGCCTGGACTTCATCCACTGTTATACTGTGAGAAAAATATATAAAATATTAAAAAACAGATCCAGATAACAGCAGAGTGTTGGTCTTGAGTAATGTACAGAAGGTGCTAAAGCTGTCATGGCTGGTTACTACAGGGGAATTTAAGTCAGTTTTAAAGGGTCAAGAAAATAGCACTCTTGGTGAATGTGAAATTGTTTCAGATAATTTTACATGCTTATGTATGTCTTTGTCTTTTGTATTGCATTCTAACTGGATGCTGTGCTTCATGCTGATGCTGTCCAAGCTGTCCTCTATTTAAAATGAATAAAAGTAATCTCAAGACATGAGCTCCAGTGTCGAGAAGAGCTGAATGAAATGCATCAACTCAAGTTTGTTAACAAAACGTGGTTAGTGTTTTCCTCACAGTTTAAAGCACATCATGATGTTATGAACATGTCAAGGCCTTCACCACTGCAACTGACACCAGCAACTTGTTGACGATGTATGTATTCTAGAGCACCTGAGGGCCAGCACAACATTTCGACTGGCCTTGCTGCAGGGGGGGGACTTGAGGTTTGCAAGAAATGAAAACTTTTGAGACACACAAAAAAATAAATATTGTACTTTTGGACCCTAAGCTCGATCTTTTGGCTTCACAAAACGCGGATTATTGTGCACAAGGTTTCTGGAGTTTCAGTGGAGGAGTCTGTCTTCCTCTGGAGATGAAACAATAAAGCAGCACTAGCTAAATCATTGTAAATTAAACTGCAATCAAAGGGTACGTTGAATTTTGTCCTCATTCTTCAGGCCAGTTTGGGCTAAGTAAACACCGCATTGACACAGATTCTCACCTATCTCGCTATGAGTGGCATACAACACACAGCACAATAAAAATCACACACACCACATCTAATCCTGGAACACTTAGATCTTTTCTTAAGCTACTCTTCCCTGCTGGTGTCTTTCTTCCGGAGGTTCCACCTAAACTAACATTACTGAGCTGAGATAATGACTGCATAGCCAGGATCAATCCCGAGAGTCCATCAAAAGCGGAAGTGCAGGCAAACATACAAAGCGAATAGCTTGTTCCACTACAGAGGATCAATGCTAGGGGTAAGTGCTGGAGAAAAACAATGGCTCCCTCCATTGTGAGGCGGCACACAGGCTGCAGAGCAGTGCCTCTGAAAAATCTCGTGTGAAGAAAACTGGCTTTGGCCCCAATCACAGAGGGCATTTATACACATAAAGATCATAAAAGCAGGTGCTTTACAGTGCACACCTACAGTGGGTTTGACCGACAGAGACGGTAATAAACATTAGGGAACTCACTCTCCCTCGCACTTATAATCCTGACAGAGAGGAGGGGATAAAAAGCACAACCTGTTTGTGGGCCTTTGGGAGGCTCCATCATGGTTCATTTCCTGAAGCAGTTGGTAGACTCTATTTATAGGCCAGCATACTGGTACCAGTTAATCCTGCACTGGGCTGCCAACTGCCTGCCAGCTGGCACAGTGGGTTGCACTTGTGTGTGGTGCTCGGGAAGGTTTCGGATGAAATAATGGTGAGGAAGTCCACAAGCTACCTTAATGACCAGTGAGTGGGGGAGATTTTTCCCCCATAGTGCAACGCCAATTCCAAAAAACTGTGTAAAACATAAATAAAAACAGATTGCAACGACATGCAAAACATTTTTGTCACATATTCAATTTCGTTAGGTACAAATATGTTATAACTTTATTGTTTTCTGTAAATATACCCTCATTCTAAATTTGATGCTGGCAACATGTTCCCAAAAAAAAGTTGGGACATGGGCATGTTTCCACTGTGTTACATCATCTTTTATTTTAATACCACTCAGTAAATGTTTGGGAACTGAGAACACTAATAGTCAAAGTTTTGAGAGTAAAACTCTGTTCCATTACTTTCTTGTACACAACTTCAGCTGTTCAGGTCTTCATTGTCACATTTTGCTTTTCATATTGCACCACACATTTTTAATGGGAGTTAGGTCGGGACAGCAGCCAGGCCAGTTTAGTACCTGCACTTTTTTAATAGAATAGAAGTGAGCAGCGTTTGTGGATGTTGTTGATATATGGCTTTCACTTTGCATGGTAGAGTCTTAACTTGCATTTGTAGATTGACAGTGGTTTTCCAAAGTGTTCTCGAACCCATGTAGGAATATCTTTTATAAAATTGTGTTGGTTTTTAATGCAGTGCAGTCTGAGGGGTTGAAGGTCCGAACATTCAGTGTTGGTTTTCAGCATTGCCTCTAATCTACAGAGACTGATGATGCTATGGATTGTAGATGGTGAAATCTATAAAGTCCTTGCAATTGTGAGTTAAAGGGAAATTTCGGTTTATTTCAGCCTGTCTCCTATCATCCTAAATTTGTTTCAAGTGACTAGTGACATAAAAATAATAGTTAGCATGTTAGCCGTTAGCCTAGATACAGCCGGGGCGCATAGTAGCGTCAGACCTGTTAAAACGTAAGTGAACGGGCATACCTTCAAGTGCAAAGTTAGTCCACTAAACAAGCTTTTTTTCCACAAAGACCGCCTCATATTGTTAGGATAAATGTCAGAGAACATATAGAAAACGACATGTAAACTCTGCAAAATCAAATTCCTCCTCCACAAAGTCGAAGTCTGGCAAAAAGTCAGCCATTATTCTATAAATCTTCATAAAATAAATGAATGAACTTTTCAGGCTACTGTCCGGTTCTGCCTTGCAGCTGCTGCGGCTTGTTCTCGCGAGATTTCAGGCACGGTATGAGATCGCTGCTTGTTCTTGCGATATTTCAGCCGCGCTTTGGAAAACAGAGCTAGAGGGATAAACAAACATGGCAGCACACCGGTAAGGTAAGACAACACGTTTACATGTCGTTTTCTATATGTTCTCTGACATTTATCCTAACGATATGAGGCGGTCCTTGTGGAAAAAAAGCTTGTTTAGTGGACGAACTTTGCACTTGAAGGTATGCCCGTCCACTTAAGTTTTAACAGGTCTGACGCTACTATGCGCCCCGGCTGTATCTAGGCTAACGGCTAACATGCTAACTATTATTTCTATGTCACTAGTCACTTGAAACAAATTTAGGACGATAGGAGACGGGTTGAAATAAACCGAAATTTCCCTTTAAGACATGTTGTTCTTAAACTGTTTGACTACCGTTAAACCTCAATTAAATGCCCAGTCCCTTTTACGAGCCTGGTAAGGCTACAAATTTTTGACAAATACACACCTGTCTCAATTAGAAGCCTGGGGTCCAATTCATAGAACATTTTGAGGATCCATACTAAAAATGTACATACAAACAAAAAACAAAAACTGCGTTCGCCAAAAAAATATTTGGCAATTTCTGCAATCAGGCTGCCACCTCACCATCCGCGTCGCCAATTTTCCGTCTCCAAAATGTTCATATGCATGGGTCAAAGTTTCTCCCATCAAGTCTGTTTTATAGATCACAAATTTTGTGTGGGAAGTGGCGTACGCCTCTTTCAGGCCTCGTTTCGTGCATACGCAATGTTTATAAATGAGACGCATATAGAAGTTATTCGGATGTATAAAAGCAGGTTGTTGGCTACCTCAAATTATGTGTCCATTCCTCGATTACCTTGTAAGTTATTCATATTCCTTTAGTCTAGATTCCTTTCATAGAAATGAATCCAAGTTGTGAGTATTGTTTTAACAGGATAAAGTGGTGTTGTGTCTGTATGCTGGGTACCATAATCCTCAAGTGCAGTAACTCGCTCTCTCTCTGAAACAGTCTGTAGTAGCTAGATCAAATGAATGACTGCTAACTGATATATTATCTGAAGCCTCATTTTTAGACAAGTAATATTCGTACTGGTTTAAAGAAACAATTTGATTGTATTTCCCATCTTTGGTGATTTTGTGCGAAAGGAATTAAAGGCCTGTCCCAAATATAAGCCTGTTGATTTCAGTGATTTAAGCAAATAATAGCCCAGGCTATTAATTGAAGCTTTATGGCATTTGCCTACGCAGCTTTTCACATGGAACCTTGTCCCATCCTTTCTTATTGACGACAGAGCCTTTTGAGGATGCCCCTTTCATATCTAATAATGATATTATCATATGTTCCCAATTAAAATGTTCCAAACTGGTGTTTTTCAAGCATTCAACAACTTTCTCACAATTTGTTGCCCCTGTAACAACTTTTCTGGAATGTGTTGCAGGCATCGAGTTCAGAATTAGTTCATATTCACAAAAAAACAAAGTTAATCAGTATGAACATGATACATCTTGTCTCTGTATTGTATTCAATTGAATATAGGTCATAAAGGATTTGCAAATCATTGCATTCTGTTTTTAATTTACACAGCATCCAAACGTTTTTGGAACTGGGGTTGTACAAACTGATAGGAAGAAACTTTCACTGACTACACATTCTAGAGAGACCAAACTGTGTGAACCTGCTAACCCACAAATCACTGGAGCAACAATATTTCTACAGAGTTAGTTTTTGTTTGACAATACAATTAAGATGATAATCAGCGTGTTAGCTTCTGACATATTTCTTCATGTATTTCAAAATGGATTTGAAACTCCCTGAAAATAAAATTTGTTGCCATTTTTGTCATGAAGCAATAATTATTGGTGGCTAAACAGACACAAAAATGAGATTAGTTCACAGTATAAATGAGAGAACAATTATCTGTGAATCTGCATTAAAGATAATTAGCAATTCCAATCGAGTGGATTAAGAACGGGGTAGCGTTTTGCTAAGTGTCATTAGGGACAAAGCCAAGAGCTTTTTTGTACAAGATAAAGAGTCTGCAATGTGCATGCTAATCCGGTTCAAAGTCAGCAAATTGCCTGGCAGTGTGTAAGCATCAGGTATACCGGCAGTGACTCTGGACTTTGCATTTATCAAAACGGAAACTAAATCAGGCTTGACACCTGGGCGTGTGAGCTGCACAGCCTTACAGGAAAAAATGGTGATGTAGCATACATATACAGAGCCTCCACCTCCTGATTTATTCAAATGGGCATCAATACATGTCCTGCCTCAAGATGGCCAGCTCACCGAATCCCATTGACTGACAGACTGAAACAATGGCTGTATAGAAATAAGCGGCACTTGCAGATATTTCAGCTTAGTAATGTGTTTGTTTAAGCGCAGCCCGTGGAGAGACACCGCTTGGGATGGAGCGGATAGAGTGGATGGATGGAGGCAGAGCTGGGGAGGGATTGGGAGGGGGGCAGAAGGGCTGAATAATGGTACACATCCAGGCGCAGGAATGCATAAGTGGGCACATAGCGCTCCCTGGAAAAAAAACGCTGCACAAGCACTTCCTCCTCGATGCAGCCATATGTTTTATAGCGCTTTCAGTTTACTATGCCCAGCCCTGCTTCCTTTCCGGGAGAATATGCCCAGTTAGCTTAAGCAGTATTGATTTTTTTTTTCTTCCAGGCGTGGTGTGGGAAGGTGAGGATCGTGATGGGTGGGGATAGCAGTGGAGAGAAAGCACGGAGGGGACACGCTCATTGGATGTGACGCGCTCTGTTTTTCTGCAAGCCGCCAGCACATTTAAGTATCTTGCTTCAAAGCAAAATGGATGCCACTCGCTTTAAAGCTGGCAGAGGTTAAACACTGCTCACGACAGCATGTGAGTCAGCTTGGGTGGCTGAGGGGGAAGCTGGGAGATTGGGTAGGGGGGCGACAAGTGGGTCTGTTGGGACTTGAAGATTAAACAATGCAAATAAGCCAATGAATTACTTTTTGAAGTTTGCTGAAGAACAAATGGGCGTAGGAGTTTCAGGGAATGAGATGTGTGCACTCAGCTCAGACTGATGAGACTTCCCTGCATCAGAAGTTAAGGTGGAACTAATGAGTGTAGTACATATACATATTGATGTGAATTAGGTGCTCCAGAAACACCCATTTGTCTTATAGCAGGGGCAATAAAAGATAGAATGCACGTGAGAGGAAAAAATATGAGTCGTTATTATAATCTGGTGTTATGGATCTTCTTCATTGTACTCATCTTTCATGTTGTTTTTGTTTCACTTTGCTGCATTAGCAGGATTCCTCTGGAGGACGACAACAATTACAAGCAAGTGAACATGAGTTCTGTGAATTTGTTGCCCCATGTGACATGGTAATATTTCCCCTTATCCACACCGACACAAATTACAGGTTTTATCCATCACATAAAGCTACGTTTGTTTCCGTGCTGAGATGTCTATAAAAAATAAATACACGCCCTAAAGGAGGGTCGTTTCTAATTTTTGTGTGCAAATTTATGGAAGTAGCTGATGGCTATTAAAATGATTCAGCAGTGTTTGCCATTGAGAAAGCTTTACATCTCAAAGACCAAAATTTGCCATTAATATAACCGCAAGATCCTTGGATAGCCCGACTTTTTGAGTTGTTTACTTGTATTTTAAAGGTAAACTATGCAGGGATTGTCGGCTACTGTTTGTACACAGTATCGCCAGCAAAAGCGAAAGTGAAAGCCAACCCAGATTCACTCCAATTAATTGGCATTTTGCCCCTCTATTAGAGCTGCAACGATAAATTGATTAATCTATTAGTTTAACTATAATTAACCACCAACTAAAGTGATAATCCATTAATTGGTTTGAGTCATTTTTTAAGGGAAAAAAGTAAAAATTCTCTGAATCCAGCTTCTTAAATGTGAATATTTTCTGGTTTCTTTACTCATCAATGAGAGCTAACTGAACATCTTCAGGTTATGGACAAAAATTTCTGACATTTTACAGACCCAACAACTAATCAATTAATCAAGAACATTATTGACAGATAAATCAACACTGATAATAACTGTTAGTTGCAGACCTACTCAGTATATTTGTGTTTTTTCTTGGCAAAGTGTCAGCCATTTTCATAGCTTTTTCTTGGACGTGTGCAACTTATGGTGGCACCTGGTTGCTAGTCCCGACTTCACGTGCACGCTGAAAGGCGACATAAGAAAACACAGGCAGAAGGCAGAGTCTCTGCAGATAAATAGACCGCCACAAACCTCTCGAGGGTCATAAGTAGGGCTGGGCGATATCACAATTAATTGAACATTTTATCTCGATTACGATTAAAGAACGATTATCTTGTTTTTGTTTTTTGCCTTCATATTTCACCGACAAAGTTTGTACTTTAAATATGCCCGACTGTTAAAGCTGTGGTATTTTTTGTAATGAAATGCAAATCTTATCTTTGTGATTTTAAAATAATGGAAGGAAACACACAGATGAATATTTCAATATTTGGAATATTGTGTAGCCTTCGTAAATGCTTGTGTTCTCAAAAGCTGCATCGTGAAGGCACTTGTTGCTGGGTGCTTATCAGGCTCTTTCTGTTTTTTTGAGCCATGCACTGTTCATATTTGGTGACATGATTGTGCCCCAAGCGCTAAAACATATTGGTGGTGTTACCTTTGGTCACTGAAACAATGTTTTTGCTGCATTAACATTTGATTTCTTTCTTCATGAGAGCCAAAATGTGTCCAAACAACGGACAGCATTTTATTTCTGTTTGGCTAGGTGTTGGAGTTCTCCTTCATGTTGCTTCCAGGTCATGGATTGGACTGGGCGGAGTCACGTGACAACACAGAGAGGTATGTTTTTAAAGGGACAGTACATGAACACACACAGTCAAAGAGTATTAACAGAATTTAAAAAAACAAAATTACTGACGTGGGCAGGATTAAATCGGTTAGAGGTTCTGAATGTCAGTATAGATTCATTTTCAATTAACTGCCCAGCCCTAGTCCTAAGTAATAATTGAGAGGGATTACTTTTAAATGAGCCTATACATTGTTTTGTAAAGAAAATCCTGCATAGTACACATTTAAAATTCCCCTCACATTGTCCACAACTGAGCTGAAAATGTGCCACAGCTATATTTATTTCACTAGACCTTGCTCATTTTAGTATCCAGTGGTTAAAATGCGCAGCTCGGTTAGAGAAGCACAATGTTCAAGGACAGTAGATCACTTGGAAGAAAAAAAAGGTGCAGCTGAATTATAAAGCAAGATTCAAAACCTTCAACCGTGTTCCTTTTTTCACACTCCCCAGCCTTCAAGCCCTCTCTGGTACATTTTTTAAACTGCACAGTAGGAGGAGAAAAGCCCAAACCGAGAGCAAATATGCTTTAAGAATTTCTTTAGTATTGGATTTCATAGCAATCTAAATACTGTGACAGAAGCCTTTTCACCCTGGCCACACTAAAATCCTGAGGGGAAAAAAAAACGGTTTCACTATAAAAATATCAGTGGTGGCATTCGGAAAAAAAGGATCGGTGGATTCCTTATTTTTAAAAAACATTTGCAAACACTGTTTTTAATATAAAAGGTTTCTATTTTCATTAACACATCACACATGCGTGGGCTTTGGAGGGTTTTCATAGTTTGTAGAGTGATTAAAATGGGTGAGCACAGGGCAAAACATGAGAATAAAAACTGGAGCCACAATTATCAATGATGAAATAATCAGCATGTTAGTTACCTGCCATCTTTATTGCTGTCCAGTAACTTGAAAGTGCTGCTGACTGAGCTGTTCTGACGTTTGAGACCTAAGAAGAAAAATCATATCTGGGTTAAAGCAAAGCTACCTGATAGTTTTAAGGCACCACGGTCATAAGCACAATGAGTCGACAAAGAGGTGATATTTTCTATTACACAGCCACGTTGGACTTGCTGTTTAATCACCAATCACTGCTATAAACACTAATCCATGTGAATGCAAGCTGAGAGGCAAAGATGGAGAAAGGGACAGAGCTGGAGTTGGATTTAAAAATATGGGGAGCGGAGGGGTGTTTGGGAGGGGAGGGGGGGTGGAGGTTGTTGGGCAATCAGGCAATGAGTCAGTCACGCTGCGCAAGAACATTTGGTTTCCCTGTAGGAAAAAAAAAAAAGCATGTCAGAGTCCAGAATGCAATCAGGAGGCTTTGTGCTGTAACGGCTGCTATGACAGTGATTTCCCTCTTCTCCATTCACATTCGCAGGCAGATGAAAAGGAGACGCAAAAACTTCCTCAACCCCCTTTCCAGCGAGCATGTGACCCCAACTGATTCATTTTGTGAATCGCATTCATTGGAGTGGGAGGGAGAGGAAGTTCTCTTATGCTCGGCACTAAGCGTCTCCCACATCATCAGCAGAACGGAGAATGTAAAGGGGCAAACTGATTGGCCCCTAAGTCTGGGGAAAAGCACTTTACATAATGCTAATTGCACATCCGCCGCAATTACCTTTCCGTACTAATTACAGAAAAGCTAATTGTGAAATTAGCATTTTTTTTTTCCCAGTGTACAGTAGAGCGCCTGTGTTGAGCGTGAGCTGTAGGGGTGTAAAAAAAAAAAAAAAAACTAAAAAAAAAAACTAAACCCCAGTTCATAAATGCAGCCTTGCCAAAATGAATCCATATTTATAAAGCCAAGCAGTTTCCTTGGATTTAAGTTTAAAAAGATGCAAGAGTGTACAGCACATCTTGTCACCCACGACATGACTGGAAGCTGCAAGTGTCTACAGAGCAGCCAGATTCCTCACCCTCATTGTTGACTCTACTCAGCCAAGGGGAAAAACAAGATTTGCTAATATTCTTCTGCAATACACACAGCATCTGTCATATTAGTGGCCTATTCTTTTGTTTGAACAGCGCTCTATTCCCAACCTAATGCTTGACATTCTCAACCCATCCTCTAGTCGCTCTGTCTCGCAAAAAAAAAAATGAGTGCACAAAGGAGTAAGAGAAATGGTCTCATCCCTCCCTCTACTGCAGAGCTGTAGCTATGAAAAACAACCATAAGGAGGATAGATGGAGAAGGGAGGAGAGGAAGGCAGAGAAAGAGGAAAAAGATGGAGTGGGGGCAGGGGCGGGGGGGGGGGGCAATGTGGTAAAAGGTAAGAGGAAGAGTGGGGAAGAATGTGGAAAATAAGTGAGGAGAGAGTAGGAGGGCGAAAAAAGAAGAAAAAAAAGACAGAACGGAGGTTCAAGACATTGGCTCTTTAGGCCGATGGCACATATAGGGGGCTATGTTTACTAATGGACACCATCACTCATCCACCCATGTTGCCCTGGCGATAGCGCAGCACACTCGTAAAATAAGAGAGGCACAAAGAGAACAGAGAAAATGGAACATATCAGCAGGAGACTGCAGATCTATGCCTAGGCTACAGATCGTGTTATCTACACAGAGCTTTCTTTGTTATTGGAAGCTCTTCACTCCAAGGCTAACAAAACACACATTTTGCTTTCTTTTATACACTATAAGCAATATTTCCAGGCAGAAAATTACCCCCTTTTCTGAGGGAGAAAAAAATGCTTTGAGATTGAAATGGATCAAAAGGCTGCAGGTGTTGCACTGAACCTTTACTTTGCAGAAAAGAGCACATACTGTAAACATAAAGATAGAATCTGCAAATAACTATTTTAACCTAAACGGTGCACTGGATGGTTCAGCTATACTGCGTCGCATTCAGAGAAGACTGCAGCACAATAAGAACACTGCAGCGTACAAAATCAGTGGCTTTCTAATTTCAATTTGTTCATACATTATCAGGGTTGTGGTAACAGTCGCTGCCTTATTCTCTTGTATGTTCCCACATGTTAATAATAGGCATTAATTAACCGCGTAGAGCCGATATGACAGGTATCACAAATAAGACAAATTAACCTGTCAAATCCTAGGGCTGTAGGATACGCAATACAAAATCATATTGCAATTATTTTTGACAGATATTGCGATTGCGATATGAATTGCAATTTTAGTGGGAATGGTAATTTTTGCATTTCTTTTTCACTGAAAAAATGTAACAATGTGATTATTGCTTTGGTCTGTACCAAATAAGAATGGTTTCGCTCACGTTTGGGCGTGGGGAAAACAATGCTTCATTTATAACAGTGTATTGTGACACATTTTGTCTTTATCGGAAAAAAAAAGTTCCTGTGATTTGGATATTGCGGTGTTCCGATAATATTTAAATTAATTGTGCAGCCTTATCAAATCCCCATTTCACAATGGGTGCGGTTACATGATGGCTTCTCATTCAGAATGAAATAAATCTGAATGAAATCATTTGGAATTAAAGTTTTTCCAGGTAGTTTACATGGGAAATATTCATTCCGAATGAGGGTTTACACGGGAGATGAGGTTAATCGCCTTTATTCAGGTCTGCGCAAGGTTTGGGGGCAGGGAAGGTTTCTGATTGGATAGGGGGCGGGGCTGATGTTACGTGTTTATGTTTACCGGAAGAAAACACTGTAGTCCTTGCTCCGGATAATAAGATGCTTGACGTCGCCGTTCTTAGTGCCTTTTTCGGGCTTGTTTTGCTTATATTCTTGAAGCAGCAGCACGACAACAACCTTGTTCTGCTAATGCTTCGTCTGTTGAGGAGGAGAAGGAAGGTAGAAGACCGTGCTTTGGCGTATGGAAACCGGTGAGTGCAACGAGTCGCACTGCGCTATATACGTCATCGCGCCAGAAGGGCAAGGAAACGAGCATGTGCGGAAAGACCGGAATGAACTTGAAGAGGAGTGAGTGTATACAAGTGCGAGAAATTCTTTCATTCGGAATTAGCTACAGAATATTCCAGCCCCTTACATCGGATTGAATTTTCAATCGCATTGGCCATTTTCATTCCGAATTAGGCGTTTACAAGGTCACTTTTAACAGGAAGGAACTTTCATTCCAAATGAAAAGGGCATTAAACTGTCCATGTAAACGCACTCCATGTTTGCCTCTGCTTATACCATCATTCCCTTTTGCATGTTTTCTGAATATTTAGAAAATACAGATGATGAATTATGTTTAGCAGCAGAACATCTACACTTTACACAAAAGCATGGGACAATTGCAGTGGCAAAATTAAATAAAAAAATAAATATAAATGAGCTACAAGGAGCCCTGGTGGCATTGTGGTTAAGGTGCAGACCATAAACTGAAACATAAAATAATAAAAGCTTAAAATAGTGGGGGGAAATCGGAGTATATCAAAGCAGTATGAACATGAAATGTTTGGCACTGATTTGCTGCATCTGGGTTACCTCAGGGGGAACTTCTACTGAAATCCAGAAACCTGGAAGACTAATTTTGTGTCTTCACTGCATATTACATGTTTCTTAATAACCATGCAGCCCTGTGCAAAATCCAACATATATAGGATTACATGCATACGTACAAAGACCCTCATACATAAGCTATATGGCACAAAGATGTTAATGGTAACACAGACACCAGACAGCAGCTTTTATTGAGAGATAGTAGTCCAAGTCCTACGTGTAAGCTTGCTACTGAGTGCCTATGTGCAAGTTGAAAGTGCCGTATCCTTAATGGAACAGCACAGAGAAGCAAAAGTAAAAACGGCAAAGGTCTGTGTTTTAAGAGAGGAGGTAGACGTACCTCAAACCCATCCAACAAAAGTATGAGTCAGTCATTAAACTCACTAGCAGCGTTGGCATGGCCTGATGGACATAAGGTAAGGCTGTCAATTCATTCAAGACTTAACCAGTGGTTCTGGAACTGGGATGAACTTGACTAACAGGATAGAAAAAAAGATATTTCTATGAGCCTATGACACCTACTATTAACATGCAGACCTGTATCTGGATATCAGGACAAGGAAAATGCACGGTAATGCTGGTGTACTGCATTGCAATCCAAATGCTGTTGGATCATTCAGACCACATCTGGAAGAAATGCATTTTTTTTTAAATCGCACTGCAGAGGAATAAAACAGTTCAAGCAAAAGCGGAAACATGCTACAAATTTCCCCAATTTATAAAGTCGTCACTGAGCAGATGGCAAACGGGTGTGAAACGAGCTCTCACCAGCGCCAATATAAAGCAAAACATCTGACGGTGTCTTACAATGAGGCGAAGGATAACCACACTCAACAAATCCACCAGCTCCACCTATCTAATTGGCATATTGAGATCTGATCACAATGCCCGAGGAATCGAGAAGACACGAGCAGGTGTGCATTCAAAGGCCTGTGATCATATTTTATTATCAAGACTGCGTCTCCAGATACAGATCACATGTTTCTAGAAGGTGTAAATTAGGCCTTTGCATCAACGTGTCTTATTTTTCTGTTATTGGCACTTTGTTGTGAAATACTTCTATGCCTCTAGGCTCCTGCTAATAATTAGCCAAATGACTTTATTAATATGGCAAAATCAATAATCATCTTCTCTTACAAGCACTAATGATCTCCCTTAGGCTACAGTATGGTAGGGGAATAGATAAGCTTCTGTTATTCTGTGAGAATTTACTTTGAGTGCCAAACCTTCGTGCACCAAATGAATGCCCCTGTGGTTTCCTTATTTATGCATCAAAATTTTATGGTCAGTCCAACAATACCGTCTGATAAGAACAAGGTGCAATTTGTTGTGCTGCAGTGTGGTTTTATGAATCGCTAATAATACAAATAATTCAAAAGGGGATGGAGAGCCTGAATAAATAAAAATGGCAACGCTGACTATGTAATAACTAACATTTACACTCCGCTATGGATCTACAACTGCTGGGGAAATGTATGAATAAATATGACTCCAGATATGACATGAATATGACATTGTCTAATCATTATGCATGACTGTATGGATGGGAAAAACAACCAAATATAGATGCAATTTCAAGGTGAAATTGCGTGAGTCTCACATCCAAAAGGACGAACCATGAATTATGTCCATGTTTGACAGAACTGAAAAACAACTAATTTGATTTGGTTCATACAAAATGGACAGTAAGAAAGCTGCTGTGATGTATGGCATGGCTACAACAGTGGTGGTTTGGCTGCTGAGGCATTCTTCTACCTCAATACATTTAAAGTCATTAGTACTTACACTAGTGCTAACATTTTGTTTAACGTGGTTTTCCTACATTAAGAAAATCTGAAAAAGAGGCATCCAGAAATCCTGGATCCGGGGTCGCAGCCGCCTAACACTGCTGCTTGCGGTAGGTTTTACGTCTGCCTTCTGTAGGTTGACTGGTGAAAAAGCTATGGGCATCAAGATGGCTACAATTAGAGGAGATATCGGAAAGATTCAGCCATACATGTTTGAGCCTCAGTCAGACCCAGTCTCAAGCGAGGAGTCTGTTGTGCACAAAATCAGCGACTAGAAGACGTATCAGAATGGTAAGTGTAGTTAGCATCTTTTATTTATGTTGTTTGTTAGCTTGTAGGCCAACAGGCAGTGTGAAACATAAAATAACATCTGCTACGACAGGGGTTTTGGTTGATAGGGTTTACATCCAAAAACTGCACATGCCTATCATGTTTGCTGTCCAAACTTTCACTATGCTAATGCTAACTCTGCTCTATGTACTGACAAGTCCGCCCTGCACTGGAGGTTTCAGGTTTCTTTGCCTGCAGTGTGTCGAAGTCTGTTCCCCCATCGTATGCGTTTCCAGTATTAGATAGCAACTGGCTTTTGTATTAGTGACGAACCTAATCTAGGTTACCCGCCGAATGTTTAAATCTCAGATTTTACGTAAATGCAGACCCTTTCAGTAAGGAATTTGATAACACCTCTGTAGCCAAACATATCAAATCATCGATACCTGTCGATTCCGAATATTTGAAACCATTTCAAAACTCATTTTCGGCAGTATCAGTACACTGGTACCAGCTAATGTTAACGTTTACTACAGTCATTCTGTTGTTCTCTGCTACAAACCAATAAAAGTCCTTGTTGATAGCTATAGCCTTGTTATATTAATCTCTAATTTAAAACAGGTTATGTCCTTAATGCCAATTTTCCTCCAATTTTAGTATCAAAAATCATTATTTTCAAGGTATTGAATCACAGTGTTGTGACATCACTACTCTCTAGTGCAGAGGTTGCGCTAGACTTTTTGACCGACAGGGTCATTTTGACCGACAGGGTTATAAAAATTCGGTCATAATCTATTTTTACCGGTCATTTTAATTTTCGTTTTTAAATGATAATAAAGATATTCAAAGACATTTGGTTTTCATTCGTTCGTTTTTAATAAATCCAACAAGCAAGTTATAAAGTGTGCATTAATAAGGACATGAACGAAAAGATGAACAGACATGCACACACCGCAGCGCTTCAGTTCGGCGTCTGGTCTACACGCGAGCCACGAGCGCTTCTGTCAAGCTGGATAGAGCGGATCGTACCAAACAGGAAGTCGGACACAGAAAAGACGAGAGAATCCGGCCAATTTTCAAAATAAAATAATAGCATGCACTGAGGAACGTGAGGGAATACCATGTTTATAATTTAAAAAAACACAACAGTGCATAACCGAACACATTTTTCAATACCCTAATCACTTCATTACAATTTTAATTTTGTGTCACTGAGCCTACAGACTACATAAATAAAATGGTCAGAACAATATGCCCTATTCATTCAGTGTTAATCCAACACGTTCAATACATGGACATTCAATGACAAATTGTCATTAACTAATTACGTTATAAAAAACGATTAAAATATGGACTTACCCATGTTTAAAATGACCTGTTGAAGTGAAAAAACGAGTACTGACGGGAACAGACGAGTAGAGTCGATGTTTAACCGGCGCGGAGAGCGCAGGAGAAATACGCTGCCTGTGTGGACAGTCAAGCGCCTGCGAGTATACTCGCAGGACTTCTGTAGCACTAACGCACCTGGTGTGGTATACTCGCAGGACTTCTGTAGCACTAACGCACCTGGTGTGTTCAGGCCCTTATGTTAACAACGCTACATGAAGCAGGTGAATGACTTTTTCTCTGCAGTGTGAAAACGGCAGCCACTTAAACCACTGACTGTGCACTCCGCCGCCAAGTGGGCAGGGGTGGTAATTGCAACCGGTCAAATGACCGACGGCCTTCAGATTTTCCGGTCATTGTTGTAAAAAACCGGTCAATGACCGAGAATATCCGGTTAACGCGACCCCTGCTCTAGTGACAAACTTTGCAAAGACAAAAATCACAGGGTTTCCCACATTCATTTATTTGTGGCAGCCTGCCACGACAGCAACATCTGCCGCCATGTACTGATTTTTTTATTGTTGGAGCTGGACCACTCATAAGAAGTGCTATTGGGATATATATATATATATATATACATATATATATACAGAGTGCAAAGCGTACCCTGGGCCCAGCCGGAGCAGCAGAAAGCCAGGGGCAGTAAAAGTGAAACTTAATCATTAATAGATCATTTAGTTTCACTGGCCTCTGCAGCAGCTGCTCCTCTTATCCATCGATCTATTCTGATCAGCTCAGATCAGACAATTATCCACTCCATGACTCAAACTTTAAAGACTATTTAGGGATAAAAAAGAACTCAAAATGATTAGCTCCGCGCTGCATTCAATGACCTGCAAAAAACCTCTGCATTTAGGGGGACACAGAGGCTACCACCAAACATAGACTCTAGTTTTGTGGGAAACACTGTGGCAGTGTAGTGAAGCAAATTGCTTTTATGGGACATAAATATTAAAAAAAAAAAAAAAAAAAAATTTTAAGGAGAGGGGGACTTCAATTTACTAAATAAATTACATTAAATTACATTAAATTAAACTCAATTTAACTCAACTGCCTCACTGCACTCATGTACCTTTGGAAACATGAGAAGCAGGGGGGTGGTTTGCAAGATGTTCCACTAGAGAAATCAGGTCAACCACTGGATTACCGATGAACTTGAGGAAATCTCCTCAAACTGTGGTTGAACTCTGAGCCAGTGTAGCTTTGCATATTGGGACGTACCATTAAACGCAGTAACGGACATAAAATACAATGTGTCTCTTTATGAGGGGATCATATCAAGTAAACATCATCAGAGATGGAAGAGACCTCCATGTGAACCCGAAGCTTATTGAGGTTGGCATTAAAAAGGGTTTTGTTTTGTTTTTTTACAAAAACAACACGCAAACATGATCAGTGTCCTCTCTGACAAGCCGGGCACAGCAAAGTCTTTGTTATTCAATGAGGATTTAACCAGATTTCCCAGCATGCTTTGCAAAGTGCATCAGAATCGTAAATACCGAGCTAGCTAATGGAATGACAGGATACGGCTAATTAATGTAGTCCTATTAATCTGTGAGAACAATGTCCAACATCCTTGTATCCTGAAAACATGATAATCACACACTACAGTATGTGCATTATTTGTTGGACTGTGAAACAGTATCACATTAGCGCTGCAGCTCCGAAACACTTCTTCTAAATCTGGCACCTGCTCAGAGTCCTCCAAAAGCATGTACACTAAAGACACTCTTGGAATATAATTTCCTCATGTTAAATAAAATGGCACAACTCATACTTTAATAACAATATCCAATATCTCAGATCCTCCAAGCCCTGCAATTATTGTTTCATCGTGGCAAAAGCACTGCACCATGAGAAACAGCAATTTCCTTTGAGGGTACAAAAACCCCAGCCCTTTAAAACTTCTCAATAACTGCACATGAAGCCCTGGAGACATGTTTGAGCGACAGCAGCAGTAAAGGGAAAGACTGTTAAGTTCTCCTTTGCAGGCTCAGCTGCTTGTTGTTCTGGCTTTTCATTCCTATTTTGACACAGGCTATTGACAGGTCATAAAGGGAAAGACAAGTCGCTTATGAAAAAAAGTGTGTTTCGTCTTTGTGATGTTACTATATTTAATTGGGATACGTCAATATTTGTCCTCATGGGTCCTCTGTAGTTTAAGGATAAGCTTTACAATCCAAAAATCTTTTGAGACGTGGACACGAAACTCGATTACAACTTGGTTTAAACACTGACCTTACAGCATAAAATGCAAATGTAAAATGTGATGTTAGCATGTATGAAATGTTGGAAAATACTTCCTTGATGATGACTTCACTTGTACAACCTCTGCATTACTGTGTGCATGTTTTATCACCGGGAATTAAATTAAAATGTGCATGAAAAAAGTATTAACTTGCCACCCAGAATAATAACAGCAAGGCCAATCGGGGGGCCATAAAGTGTTTGCTGAGTTATACAGTAGTGTTGGCAGATTAATGGTGCTTATTCTGATTTTTAAGTTTTAATCAACATGTAATGTCATAAGTTGCGGGGAGAAAAGGCTTCCAGTCACTGGAACTTCCCGTCAACTTCAACACACACACGCGCGCGCGCACACACACACACACACACACACACACACACACACAAACTGTCATTAGAACGGCATAATAAAAGCCTAGATGGATAGCCAACATGGACAAGACATGCCACGGAAATGAAAATTGATGGTTGTTACGCCCTGAAGATGAGCAGTAATGGAAGCAAAGGATGACAGGCTCAGGAACATGGGGTGTCTATGATGTCTGGCAAAGGTCAACTCTCGCAGTGGGAAGCATGATGGATGCATGCTTAGAGGAACCGGCAAAGTCAAATGACCTTTATTGCAATCAAAACTTTCACTTGAGGGCCAGTTTGACACCACGCAGACTATCAACTGATAGTATTTCATGGCATCAGAGAAGAATGTGAGAAACATGACGGCAATGCATTAACAAGTAGACAAATGATGTTTGATGCATTGGCATTCAAACAGCAGAATATGGTAAAAATGAGAAAAATACCATTAAATAATTACAAATTACATAGTGGTGTGTTTGTTTCTATGAAGGCCCATTTCTGCCTGTGTAATGTAAAAGATCCTATAAGTCATTATGATGAAAAGCCTTCTCAAAATAATGTGTTGGTGTTTTAAAATAATGAGTTATCTAAAAAAAAAATTGTTTCTCAAGATAATGAGTTAGTATCTTAAAATAATCATCTAGTTTCTCAAAATAATTTGTATCTTAAAATAATGACTTTGTATCTCAAATGGATTCATTAGTATCTTACAGCAATAATTTAGTATCTCAAAATAATGAGAAACTGGATCAAAATAATGTTAGTATTTTAAAAAAAAGACTCAGTGTCTTAAAATAATTAGTATTTTAAAATAATGTCTTTGTATCTGAAAATAATTACTTTGTACCTTAAATAATGACTTAGTAATATAAATAATAATTATTAAAATAATTACAAGTATCTGAAAATAATGAGTTAGTATCTCACAATAATGACTTAGTATCTGAAAATAATGAGTTAGTATCTCACAATAATGACTTAGTATCTGAAAATAATGAGTTAGTATCTCACAATAATGACTTAGTATCTGAAAATAATGAGTTAGTATCTCACAATAATGACTTAGTATCTGAAAATAATGAGTTAGTATCTCACAATAATGACTTAGTATCTGAAAATAATGAGTTAGTATCTCAAAATAATTATCTACTTTCTCAAAATAATGAGTTAGTTTCTCAAAATAATGAGTTAGTATCTGAAAAGAATGAGTTAGTATCTCACAATAATGACTTAGTATCTCAAAATAATTATCTACTTTCTCAAAATAATGAGTTAGTTTCTCAAAATAATGAGTTAGTATCTGAAAAGAATGAGTTAGTATCTCACAATAATGACTTAGTATCTCAAAATAATTATCTACTTTCTCAGAATAATGAGTTAGTTTCTCAAAATAATGAGTTAGTATCTCACAATAATGAGTTAGTATCTCAAAATAACTATCTACTTTCTCAAAATAATGAGTTAGTATCTCAAAATAATTATCTACTTTCTCAAAATAATGAGTTAGTTTCTCAAAATAATGAGTTAGTATCTGAAAAGAATGAGTTAGTATCTCACAATAATGACTTAGTATCTCAAAATAATGAGTTAGTATCTCACAATAATGACTTAGTATCTCATAATAATGAGTTAGTATCTCACAATAATGACTTAGTATCTCATAATAATGAGTTAGTATCTCAAAATAATTATCTACTTTCTCAGAATAATGAGTTAGTTTCTCAAAATAATGAGTTAATATCTGAAAAGAATGAGTTAGTATCTCACAATAATGACTTAGTATCTCAAAATAATTATCTACTTTCTCAAAATAATGAGTTAGTATCTCATAATAGTGACTTAGTATCGCAAAATAATTACAAGTATCTCAAAATAATGACTTAGTATCTCAAAACAATGACTTAGTATCGCATAATGAGTTAGTATCTCAAAATAGTGACTTAGTATCTCAAAATAATTACAAGCATCTCAAAACAATGATTTAGTATCTCATAATAATGACTTAGTATCTCACAATAATGACTTAGTATCGCCTAATAATGAGTTAGTATCTCAAAATAATTATCTACTTTCTCAGAATGAGTTAGTTTCTCAAAATAATGAGTTAGTATCTCACAATAATGAGTTAGTATCTCATAATGAGTTAGTATCTCATAATAATGAGTTAGTATCTCAAAATAATGACTTAGTATCTCATAATAATGACTCAATATCTCAAAATAATGACTTAGTATCTCAAAATAATTACTCAGTTTCTCAAAATAATGAGTTACTATCTCAAAATAATGAGTTAGTTTTTCAAAATAATGAGTAAGTATCACAGAAATGACTTAGTATCTCAAAATAATGAGTTAGTATCTGAAAATGAGTTAGTAATTTAAAATAATGACTTCATAACTCAAAACAAGTTTGTACCTAAAAGAAAATGACTAAGTGTCTTAAAATAATTACTCTGTACCTTAGAATAATGACTTAGTACCTCAAACTGAAGTAGTTATTCAAAAACAATGACTTAGTATCTTAAAATGATGAGTTAGTATCTCAAAATAACAACTTAGTATCTCAAAATGAGGTAGTTATTCAAAAGCAATGACTAAGCATCTTAAAATAATGACTTTGTATCTCAAATTATTGACTGAGTATCTAAATAATGACTTAGTTTCTCAAAATAATGACTTAGTTTCTCAAAATAACTTAGTATCTCAAAAAATGAGTTAGTATTTCAAAATAAGTTAGTAATAAAGTATCTCAAAATAATTACTCTGTACCTTAGAATAATGACCACAAAATGAGGTAGTAATTCAAAAACATTAACTAAGTATCTTAAAATGATGAATCTGTATATAAAATTATTGACTTACTATCACAAAATGAGATGAGATGAGACATGATGAGTTAGTATCTCAAAATAATGACCGTGTATCTTAAAATAATGACAGACTTTCTAAAACAAAACAAAAAAAAAAAAAAAAGACTTGGTATTGATTATCATTTCGAAATACTTAGTCATTAATTTTAAATGTTTTATTATAATGACAAAAATGATCATTTTTTCATCACACTGGTAAAAACAGGCTTCCATAAGTTTCCCACCAGTATTAAAGGTGCATGTTTTTGTAGATCATAACAAATGGGAATATGAAAAACATTCATTCTGCAACAATCTAACAATCTAAAACTTTGAGCTAATTTAGCTCCAGTAATCTCTATCCCCTGCCTTCTTAACACATGCACGTAATGATTCTTCTAATCCTTCTGGACTTCAGTGCAAAATTGAGTGAGCCCATTTTCTATCCAGCCCCACAACTTTCTGTACATTCACATACGCAGGTCTGAACGTCACTAAAATGCCGAGCCAGCTAGTGCTTGGAGCGATAAGGGAATTTTCCTGTGAGTCATAAGCAACTTCTCTCTGAAGGTTTGAGGAACGTGAAAGAAGAGCTGTGGGACTGCAATATGCTGTTGCTCAGCAGTCCTCTCCGAGTCCATTTATTTCAATGGCAGAGGCATCTGTATTTAACCCTTCCAGCTGTTTCTGATGTTCCACCATTTGTCATCCTGACTATCTGGCCTGGGGAGCTAAGGTCAATTTACTTTTGTTGAATGTAAGGCTGAGCTGAAATAAAACGGAAGCTGCCCTGTGGTAGCTGTAACAATGACCTAACTATATCTACAAACCGGAGCAATTCTGTGGATTGACCAAATTGCTTTGAATGGACTCAAACCAAATCATGGGAGGTTAAGGTGGCAAAACACTTACTGCTGTCCCCTGCTTCCAGAGCCTTTAATGTTTGCTCTTTGAGTCGGTCGGCCTCATGTTTCTTCCTTCTGTGTTCCTCTAATTTGATCTGTAGGTCCTCGGCTACCTGCTGAAGCTCTCTGAGCTGCGCCTGAAGAGAGATGATAGAGAGAAACACAAAGTCTAAGATCAGCGTAACATGGGAAACATTCTAGCTGGCAGGTGATGGACACTTTCATCCCATTCAATTACAATTACAGCACAAATAGTTAGTGATACGCTTGTCTAGTTTTACAGTCAGTCTTCTTGATATTATCCCTAACCTGTAGCGCATACAAGCACAACTGGACATTCTGTTTCAATCAAACCCCCCATGGTACTTTCCCACCACTGTTAGATCTAATATATAATTTTATCTGTTTGTTTTTTTTGTAAATTTTTGTTTTGTAAAACTCTAGTGACTCAAACACGTATGGTTGTATAAGTCCAATAAAGTCTCTAGATGGAGCATCCATAGCAGTCCTACAATTTAAAAAACGGGGTATGACTTCATGCATTCAGCGGACACGCCCCCAGCATCTCAGAGCAGAGCATACTGCCTATTTTTTCATGATTTTGAAATGTTGGTTTATATACTTTGTGACTTTTTTTAATCATTCATATATGGCTGCATGCTTAATAACACTTTTCTGTGGTGTGACAAACATATCACACATATCTATGATTCAGAGCCGGGATTGCCTGGACACGGCTCTCAACATGGCCATGGCAGAGCCGGAAAGTAGCAGCTAACGCCGCAAAAGGTGCTAACAGCGTCAACAGTGCTAACAACAGCAACAGTGCTGACAGAGATAATGGTGTAATCAGGGGGGACTGGAAGATGGGCGTTACGCTTTCGCAACGACATTCCGCCACCTTGGGTAAAGACATCTATAATGCGGTAACCACCATATGAACGCAGTCCAAAGCTGTGTCGATAAGCTAGGAAGTGGAATACAGACACAGGACTCACATGTACTATATGCACATGCAGCCAGACTGGCTACCACAACAAAGGACAGAGAAGCTCGCATTACAACACACACAGAGGTAGAGTGACTTCAATTTCTGCTCAGGGCGCCATTACTCCACCAACATCGTTACACAGAATTTCATTTCATTTACATTGAATTTCCCCTTGGGGACTAATAAAGTATATCAAATTAAATTAAATCAAAATTAAATTAGCAAATACTGCTTGCTTCTTCTTAATGTTGTGAGTGCTGTATAGAGCTCCTTTAAGGCTTGCACTGTAGATTTAACATATAGTAGAGCTACTACTTTCCAGTTTGGAAAAAGTAGATCATTTTGGAGCATTTCTGGCACTGGCTCTAGGGACGGCAATGTCAGTCTCCTAAAAGAACCTTGTTAATCTAAGCTAGAGTATTATTTTCAAGACAATCATGATTATATTTTACTGAGGGGAAAATAACATTAACAGTCAACAGTTATAGTGACACAATTCAAGTGTTGACCACAGGATAGTTGACTTATAGCCTTAAAGGTATTTGTAGAAAGTAGTGCCTGAATTGGCGTTAACAGGTGTTTAGAATCTGTCTCCGTTCGTATCTCCTCCTCTCACCTTATCTTTCTTTCTGCATCAGTATATCTACCTCCAGACCACAACCAGCCCGTGTGTTTACAAAAACTTGTACGACAGCAGTCGGGCCTTCACAATGGACTATTTAAATCACTTGCGTCAGGAGGTGTTGCTGTCACACCAAAAATGACAGCTTTTGACAACCAAGCACAACCTATCATCACTCTCTGTAATGGACCAATTAATATGAAAGCGCGCGTGTGTGTGTGTGTGTGTGTGTGTGTGTGTGTGTGTGTGTGTGTACCGCCTTCCGATCTCTCCTCAGAGACTCTCATAATGCAGTGATGAATTCTGCTTGGTTCGGATAGGGATGACTACCTTTCTAGGCCACGCTGCTTGCTTAGCCGCCTTCAGTTTGCTGCAGTGATTTATGGGCTCCATTTTGAGAGTACAAGAACATATTAACTTGTGATTAACAGTCATAACATGTGGACGAAAAATTTCTCCACAGTATGGCTGGACAATAAATCAATATGATATCGATATCATGATATAAGACTAGATAGTGTCTTCTATTTTGGATATTAATGTAATAGCTGACGTCTTTTAAAGGCTGAATTACAGTAAAGTATTATAATTTTCTGAAGTTACCAGACTGTTCTAGATGTTCTATTATTTGCCTTCACCCACTTGGTCATTATATCCACATTGCTGATGATTAATAATGAAAAAACTCATATTTTAAATACGAAAAGCGCAAGTGGTCAGTCCTACAGTATCGTTCATATATTGATATCAAGGAATTTATATATTATGATGTTTGATAGTGTTAAAATATCATATAAAACACTAGAAACTAGTGTACATAGTATTTGTGCTTCCATAAATTAAAGCTTTATGATGATGATGTTCTGTTTAGTCTCATTTTAATCTGGAAAAAAAAGAAATATTCCATTTGGGATGAGTCAAAATGATATAGTTTTTCATTTTAAAACATCAAGGAGTGCTGATTCAGTACTCAGTGTTTGAGAGTTTTCCCTGCTGTGTTATGTGAGAAAACTGTAGTACAGTTTGGACAGAAAAAGCACCACATGTTCCTCTCAAATCCTGACAAAATTCAGACAAGGCTATATTGAGAAAAAAAAATATTTCTAAGAAGGATTTAGGGCTAGCAAATGCTGCACACCGTTCCTTGCTTTAAACTGTGCAGAAAGATAATCACAAACCTCCTCCTCCTTTTATCGAATACCTATTTGTATTGAATACCAATTAGGACACGCAGTGCTGACGAGCTAGAATCAGCTTTCATTATTCAAAGGCTTCTAATTTGATTAAAAAGTTTCCTAACATCCTGTTTCCTCAGCAGCACATTTTTCTTTAACCCTTGAACTGCAGGAAGAGTTCACTTTTGTGCCATTGTGTAAGGCTTCCCGAGACGAGGCCCCTGAGGTGACCCTGCCATATCAACAAAGACGCACTGAGAGAGGTAGGATCACGGTGTGTGGCTAGGCTACAAGGACCGGGTGACACTTCAGCCTCGATCTGCCAATCAGCCGCCACAGAAAAGAACATGGAACAAAAAAAAAAAAAGGAACAAAAATGTGCAGGGTACACACTCAGAGACCATCAGCTGGCAAATCAGACATGTGTGAGCGCATATGTGTGAAAAAAAGTGGCCTTCGGTCAAAATCTCTGTTGTCAAACAAGTGGTATCTTGTAACTCCATCCTCCATACATCTTTTAAACAAGTCTGACATTCGTGAAATGCATTTTTTTATTCACAAATGGTGTAAAGTGCTTCAAAATACCTTGAATAAAGTAATTTCTCACATAATAAATGCAGAAGATAACACAAGGATTGAGGGCAGCCCTGAGAGAGTCAAAGAACTGTAAAACATTTTTCAGCTGCCAATTAGTCCTTCAGAATCCCAAATACATACTTTAAAATGACCATAACTACACATTTAATGGTACTCTGGTCTCACACTTTTCAATTTTCTATTACTAATGCACTACAAAAAAGGAAAACTATCTTTATATGTGCAACATGTAGTAGGTGAGCTACACTTGACCGTTAAACAGTACAGGGAGGGCAACTTGTATTTCCCAAATTAAGGTAATGCATTAAGTAATGAGACCACTGAACCAGTAAATATAACTAACAAACATCTAAAGAGATCCTCAGCTGCCAAATTTACCAATTTAATTTGCACCGAACTCCAGGGCTCCAGTTTCTAATTTGGCCTAGTGCTTGTTGAAATGGAGAGCAGGGGAAACTGTGAAGTACTTCCTTGAAGCTCTATAAAAGGAGCATGTTGATTCAAAATGGGCTTGATCACTCAGGTGCTTGTTTACTTATGCCGACTTACCCCCAACCACTGACTCCTTACAGCTTTAGAGTGATTGCAAATGAAGCAGTTTCAGCAGAAATCCTTAAAAGACACAGTAAAACACCAAGTTTCTGGCAAGAGAAGAATATGAGGGTGTTTATGGGTGACAGATGACTAGAAACCAGAATTGTTTGGATGGGAGATGTGAAACATTTGGAATATTGTGTTTGTTATGTTAACATGGGAGGACGCTCATGAAGAAATGGCAGAAATTAATCAACTAAAACAGTGATGCAAGTGAGCCAGTGGCTGGGAAAATGCTTTGTGTCAGTTCGTAGAGCAAGAAAACAGTGAACATCTTACAATGACATGGCAAAAACTAACTACACAGCAGGCAGAGGTTGGTGTTAGAAAGTGCACAGCAGACGTCTGTAGCAGCAGATGTCACTAACATGTATGGTCAAAACAATATCATAGAGCACAAGCTGCTCATTGAGATCAGGAATTCTCTGTATGCAACACATATAAAAGCAAATTAACCTCAATGTCTCGATCAATCAAGTGTGTTGGCTAGCGAGCCAGGTAATAAGACTGCAGTTACTAAGTGGCAGCACAAAGTAGCCAAGATGAAAACATAATTAAATCTATTGGGAATAATAGAAACAATATCTACACACAGTAGCCACCAGATAGAAACACACCACTAATTTTAATTATCATTTTAGGGCCATTCTGTCTTAATATGGTAACTGACAATAACAAAAGATTACAAGAATTACTGCCTCGCGGCTGAATGCCTCTGCGCACCAGTCAGGTAGCACTTTCAGTTTACATCCCTGTCTGTGAAAACATGGATGCTTCACACCCATAGTTCCCATGACAGCACATAAGGGCAATACAATCAGCACAGTTTCAGGATGGACACCCAAGATTAGAGTCACCAATTTAGCATCTGACCAAATGCCTTCTGTTCCTGTGATACGATGTTGAACTACAGCCAGAAAAGTGTTTTTGCAAAACATCATGATGTCACAGTGAAGATGACCTTTGACCTTTAGAAAGTAAAATGTAATCACTGTATCAATATATCCTGTTAGACATTTGTGTGATTTCTTTTCATGATTAGAGTATGAGGTCTTTAGTTATGGCCAAAACCATGTTTTGTGAGGTCACAGTGACCTTGACCTTTGACCACTAAATTCTAATCAATTTTGAGTCCAAGTGGATGTTTGAGGAAACTTCCTTAAGGACTTCTTGAGATACTACATTCACGAGAATGAGACGGACGCAAGGTCACAACGACCTTGACCTTTGACCACCAAAATCTAATCAGTACATCATTCAATTTAAGTGAACATTTGTGACAAATTTGACAAAAATCCCTCGAATCATTCTTAAGATATTGCCTTCACAAGAATATGACAGACGAGGTCACAGTGATCTTGACCTTTCTGACCTTCAACCACTAAATTCTGATCAATTCATTTTTGAGTCCAAGTGGACGTTTATGCCAAATTTAAGGAAACTTCTTTAATGACTTCTTGAGATACTGTGTTCAAGAGAATGAGACAGACGCAAGGTCACAGTGAACTTGACCCTTGACTACCAAAATTGACCAAGAATGAGACAGATGAGGTCACAGTGACCTTGACCTTTGACGTATGACCACCAAAAACTAATCATCTGTTGAGTCTACATGAATCCTTGTGCCAAATTTGAAGAAACTCCCTCAAGGCGCTTTTGAGATATTGCTTTCATGAGAATGGTACGGATGGGCGTATATACGTACCTACCCAAAGACAGGCATAAAAAGAGGAAGAAAAACCATGTACCCAGGTATAAATGGCACCCGAGTGAACCAGATAAATTCACTGAATGCACAGCAGACAGAAATTAGTTCACAGCATACAGTGTATGAATCTGTGCCAAAGGTCTGTGCAACAGTTCAGGATCCATCCCTGGGTTCACCATGTTAACTGCAATGGGCTCTGACAGGCCAGTGTTCATTATGAAGGCTACAGGACACACACTGCACCCCGGTGTGTGAGTCAATAGGCTACAGGTGCAGAATTATTGTACCATACACCACACCAAACTAGGGTTTACCCAAATGCCTCAGAGCTTCAATCATTGCCTAATAATGGATGTTCACATCAGTATTCGAATGCTATGTTTTATTGTATCGTTACCTCAAAAATCCCAATAAATTAAGAAATAATAATCCAACATATTTCATTATGCATTAACATTAATTAATTATTTTCAGACATATGTGAACTCAGTGATAAGCCTAGTTCTGTGACTACGACAGTTTGACCACCCCTGACGGGCTTACAGATGCACTGGCCCCCAAAATGTCCAATATTTATTGCTGTAGTATTTTTTATACTTTATGTCTGTTTAGGGCGCTTGTTTCTCAAAAATGAAGGTCACCAGTTTTCTACTGATGCAGGGATTAAGTTCAAATATATAGGCCGTCATATACTATATATAGACCACTTAATGAACCTTGTGTATACTCTGTGCAGGTCAAGTGAAAAGCAGTGATAAACACACAAGTGAAAGTCGCTGGTTTTCTCACAACAAGAACAGGATAAAGCTTTTTAGGGAAAACCCTAATGACCATCCTGTAGCTCTGCTGCCTGCCATGTGGTAGTAGTTACTTCAGCAAAATACAGTCAGTGTACCTGTTTCTCCCTCCAGAGGAGCACTCCCTCCTCAATCAGTTGCTGCTTGAGTTGCAAACCCTCATCCAAGGTCCTCATCTGGCCCTCCACGTATTCTCTCTCTCTCTGTCCCAGATTCCTGGAGGAGAGCGGGAGAGAGAGAGAGAGAGAGAAAGGATGCACAGTCCCATCATTACCGAGAAAACATCGGCCACCCCTGCTATGGTCATTGAGATGGCGCAATCCAATTTTTAAGGGCCCACAATGCAGCGGGAATCCAAATGGGAAAATAGAAGAGTAAATAAGACGGGGGGCTGATGCTCTGTGGCTGAACTAAATTGTTTTTGAAGTCTGGCAAACACAATATGAGTGTGGACCTTGTGAAAACATAATGAGATATACTCTGCTTGTATGCGGTTTTGAGGCGAATGGCAGTGAACGAAATAACAGAGGACTGTCAACAAAAGAAGTGGGTTACCGTATTAGGAGTTACATTTACACAGCGGGCCACATTACAGCAACATAGTATGGTCAATCTTTGCGGCGCAGCTCAGAGAAGATGATAAATATGACCTGGCAGGGGCCTGCGTTCTTATATGTATACTTATCCACAGACCTACCATCCATGCACTCTGTCATTTGTATCCTAAAGAAACTCAATTATCTGCATGACAAACACCTCTGGATGGGGTTATTGAGAGTACAATTTACAGAGCGAGGAGGAGAGTGTAATGAAGTGGGGAGTCAGATTTGTCTTTATCATGCATGAACTCTTTAAAACAATATTGTGATGCATATACGTTGTAAGAGCAGGTCTGAGCTACATCAAGTTTTTAAATCATAGTGACACCATGCCCCCTGGTGGCACAGTGAATGAGTCACTATCACAAGAGTGCAGCAAGTCTATCACTCTGATGCTGTGATAACATCCTTATGTTAAACACAACTTGGATTTAAGGAAGAGCTGCATTTTTTTTAATCAAACCTCCCAAAATGAACTGTTTGATACATTTCCCAAATCGAAATGGACTGCTTGAATATTTATTTCTTTAGCTCTGCGTGGGCCTCTAAAGCCATATTTTGAGTCAAAATCTGCATGTGTTATTTTATAAATATTGAATCTCAGTTTTGATTCAACTGACCAGCAAGTGTTCTGGCAGCGAGCGTGGCTGTTGTATTCATCTGAAGCATCGCAGCAATCTGGCACGAGACACAGGAGAAACCAATCCAATGCACATACAAGAGAACAGAAGAGCATTCATTATATCAGCGAGGAGAGGTGAGCAAAACATCTTTATTCTACATGATGTCATCAATACAGAGTCTGGCAATTAAAAAGGGTTAAAGTTAAAAACAATACTCAACAAACACACATCATCAGGAAGTATGAGCAGTTTATTTTCAGGTACTTTCTGGGGCCTAGTATTATCACTCACTTGTGCCCCGAAAAGTGAACATTTACATTGCAATCATTTGCTATTCAACATACAAAACATGAATTTCATAACCAAGAGAAAATTAATCAACAGTTATTCTGATAATGAGTTCATCATTTCAGTAACTTTTCAGGAGAAAATGCCCAAAAATGTGAGGATATGCTGCTGTTTTTGCCATACATGACTTTTGTAGAATTTTCTTTGCCCTATTTGCTGAGACAGTGTGTAAAAAAAATCATGTTCCTTTGACTCCTCCTCTGCCTTCTAATGGCCTTACCGCACATGAATGAAATCAACCAATCAGAGCTGAGGAGTCTCTAATGCAGCTGTCAATCATGTCAATCACTGCTTTAACTACAGTAATACTACTGTTTAGTTGTAAAATAAGAAGCCATGTTGGAGCAAACATTCTCATTCTACAGTTAAACAGTGCACTAAAATATATGTCTGAAAACATCTGAGACAATTAATAGGCCATGCAGTAACAGAATCTTGATTCATATTTGATCAGCGCTGCCTAGTTTGACAGTTTGACTGCAGTTCAGAAGCAGTGATTGACAACTAGAGGCTTCTCAGCTCTGACTGGGTGCATCATGTGAGCTGCAGCTTTTAGCAAATGCTGTTAGAAGCAAAACTGGTAGGAGTGGGAGGAGGAACCTAATTTTTTCACAGACTATCTGTCTTATGTGCCTCTGTGTGAATACAGTGACAGATTTAGCAAATATGACAAAAAGTTATTTTCGTAAGTTACCAGCTGTACCTTTAACTACAAATTTTGGGCGGTTTTGGACAAAGCAAGATATCTTAAATGTCATCTTGTGCTGTGGGAGATTAAAATGGCCATTTTTCAGTATTTTCTGATCATTCACAGATTATCACTCTCATGTTTACAGCAAATATAAGGCTACTGCTGCTGACTGTCACTTAGCTTCAGTTAGCATTGCTGCACAATATGAGGAAAATATGCAGTTTATGATAATGTTGTTGACCATTGCTTGTTTGTTTGTTTGTTTGTTTGTTTATTTGCACTTATAAAAAAGAAACATTACACAGATAAGAAAGAAAATAAGACAAGCTTGATTGCGATAATGATATTACTTGCAATAAATAACCAAAGAGAATTAAAGTGTACTCAGTTGTCTGCTGCTTTCAGTATATGATAAAATACAACAAATTAATTGCTGATATAAGAAAAAAAATTGAGGAAATTATTTTCAACATTCTTTAATTGAGCGAATTAAACATTTAACTTAACAAAAGTAACCAATAAAAAAGAAATGATATTGTTATATTTTTAAGTGCAAATTTCTCTGATACTCAAAAAAATCCGAGTGCAATATTCATGTCTTTTGCAGTGTGTCTTATTGCGCAACTTGACATCGCCATAACAAAGACTATCTCTTAATCTAATCTCTACAAAATCTGAGGAGTAAAACAAAGAGCTAGGCTAGCTGTTTCCCTGTTTCCAGTATATGTGCTAAGCTAAGCGAACCAGCTGACTGCTGTAGCCATATATCTGACCGACAGACATGAAAGTAGCAAAGCATGTATCTTTAAGGCTTTAGTCACTGTTCATCCCCAGTGAAGACGAGATCTTTGTATCTGCTTGATACCTCACTCTTTAGTTCAGAGAGGATCTCTCTTGAGATCGACCACTCGTAAAGATCAGCCGCATGGTGTTCTGTGAGTGCTCAGATCTGCCTTTAGCTCAGATGTTTCACCCCAGAGAGTGGGCACAGTGTGATATTTCTCAATTATCCAGAACCCCATTGGTGACCGGTGGAACGAGAGCTTTTACAGCCCAGAAAGGGAAGCCAGTGAAAATCTCTCAACAACCAGCCGAAGAGGAAAAGCGACAAGGTGTTAGCTATTAAGTGGCGCCACTCAAGGCAGGGTAGGTATGAGCAGACAGGTGGGAGAAGAATAAAAGAGGGAGGAAAGGGAGAGGGAGGCTTTGAGAAATATTCCACGACTGCTCTTTCATTCTTTCAAAATTTTTTTCCCCTGCAATGGTTGCATGCTGTCTAATGCAGCCGAAAGTGCTGGTGACGGAGAGGAGATGTCGACAACGAAATGTATTGATTCTATCCAAAGTGAAGAGCTACTGGAGAACAAAAGTGAACGAGAAGGGGGGCTGAAAAACTATCTGATTAGGTGCAGAGTGTGGCAGATTTTACAAGCTTGAATAGAGAAAAGCCTTGAGGAAAAGGACAGGATGTTTTTCAAGGAAAACTGTGTGAGGAGAGCCGAGCGTGTGTGTTAGACAGCCATGTTTTGTTTGCTGTGTCTACTTCATCTGTTTGTTTGTACTACAAAAGGAGTGACAGTCTGTACACCAACATGTCAGCTTCTTGACATAATGTAAAATATGAATTCCGGTCCATGTTTGCAAAACACACAAAAAAGGTATAAAAGCAAACAGACTCTCACCCCATAAAAGAAAGGGATGTGATTAAAACCTCACCATGAATTAGTAAGTTGTGAGATATGAGAGCAACCTCGGCATCAAACCTTTCCACCAGCTATTTTGAACAAATAAGACGGCGATTCATTTTCTGCAAGAATAAATCTGTTCATCACTGCAGCACTTGCAGCGCTGCCCCTGTTGTCCTTGAAAAACGCTGAAGCAGAAAACATTGTTAATCCATTGCCTCACTTCAGGTTCTGCAAAGTTTATTAAAAGTCGCCTCCCAGGAGAGCATCATTTCATCTGCCATAACGCAATATATATAAAAAGCCTTACCACAGATGCCATCATTGACTCGCGATGATGGGATGTAGTGTGGGCGGAAGCCCAGATTGGTGCAGTAGAATCGGCCACGAGGACAGGCTGAGGTGCCTACATGGGGGCAGAAGCAGAGGTCAACGCTGCATAATGAACTAACTTACAGAAACGAATGAACCCAATCAAAACTATTTATAATACATGCATGGGGGTTGCTAAGACATGTGGTATGTCACTTTCTAGAACTTGTACAGATGATGCCGGCATTTTGTTTTTGTTGTTTTATGATTTCATTTTAACAGCCTGGGTGCTGCTGTAAGAGTTGAAATGAGTATGCCTCAAAATTTTGTTCAGTAGCAGAAGCAGTGTGCAGTTTAAAGCTGTTTGCACCAGCTCATAGAAGACAAAAACTATCTTGGTGTTAGTGAGCAATCCTTGGCCTTAATTGCAAAATATGAACATTATTTTGTTTTGAATGTGTAATAAAGTGTTCTAAAAGGGCCATTGTTTCGCAATTTCTGGTTGCATTATATTGCATCCTGTTTTAACGTTAAAGGGACAGTTCACCCCAAAATAAAAAATACATATTTTTCCTCTTACCTGTAGCGCTATCCATCAATCCAGATTATTTTGAAGTGAATTGCAGAGTGTTGGAGATATCAGCCATAGCGATATCAGCCTTCTCTCCAATATAATGGAACTAGATGGCACTCAGCTTGTGGTGCTCAAAGCAGCAAAAAAAACCTCAACAGTAATGTCTCTTTCCAGAAATCATGACCCGCTTACTCAAGATAATCCACACTTGTTGTGGGCAGTTTCATATAGGAAATGTTTTCTTTCTACCAAACTACACCTGCAAACCGTATCACTGCGCAGGAGGAAGAGTGCATCTACTGCTAGCTCACCTAGCACCACTGAGCTAGCTCATGTTACAACTCAGCTGAGGAGGACGACAGTATTGACATTTTGCGTCATCACCAACACAAGCCTCTCGTACATGAGTAGATGCACGCTTCCTTCTGTGCAGTGATACAGTTGGCAGGTGTGGTTTGGTAGAGAGAAAATAGTTCCTACATTAAACTGCTCACAACAAGGTCTGTGGATTATCTTGAGTAACCATGTCAAAATGTATTTTTTGGCACTTTTAGCTCCACAAGCTGAGTGCCATCTAGTTCCATTATACTTGAGAGAGGGCAGACATCTCTGGGATCAATATCTCCAACACTTGGCAACTCACACCAAAACAATCTAGACTGATAAACAGCACTACAGGTAAGAGGAAAAAAAAGTATTCTTATTCACTCAAGTATGGTTTAAAGTACTACATGGACACTGAACACATAACTTGAGGCCCGGGGAATTTTAACCTCTATATTTCCGTGTCTACACTTTACTACACTGGCTGCATCAGCTGCCAATACACGGGGTCAATCAGTCCAAAATCTCCATGAGGGTAGATAACATTACCAACATGCTCAATTTCGATTTGGATTTACAGCTGCAGTACGGCACAGCATAACAACAGCAGAGGCAGATTATGACCTTAAATGGTCCAATAGATTGTTTGTTGGCTTGCAAAGTGTATCCATTCACCAAGTCTTTAAAACGTGCACATGTGTACACAACAGAGAATGGATTAGTTCCATAAGTTCAGTCACTTAATGACCAGTTAGAATCTACATGTAAAGGCCAGTAGGAGGGCTGAGTGCATTTGAGGGACCTGCAGATGACGCAGGAGTCCAAGGTTCAAAACTGTGAGGTCATTTTATTTTCTTGGTGGATTTCTTTATAAAGCTTTGTGTGTGTGGTTTAATCTCTGCAAAGAGAGAACATCAAACTAAAAAAAAGTAAAACAAATATTAAGTAAGTAAATTCAATCACAAGACACACACACACATCATGGCTGAGGTCAAAAGGAAAGAACAAAGGGAGGAAGGCAGCATAATATAGCCTCTCATCAACTGTTTGGTTTGGTTAAACATATCAGGTCTCTTTATCCAGTCAGTACAGTTCATTTGGACTGGTGTCAAAGCTGTCAATTGAACCCTGGTGTGAACCAAACAACCGAAGCGAGATCGCTTAAAAAGTTGGGACTCTGGTGCGGGTCATTTGTGGTGTGAAAGTAAACAAACCACCACAGGATTTTATGACAGCAGATATGCGATTTTAGCATGATTTCAAAAGCTTAACCATAATAAATCCATCTGCTGATCATGAACTCATTTCAGGGAGCGATCTTACAATTGAATTGTATAGGCTATGTATTTATGCAAATCATTTGAAAACCATGGCAACAGGAGTGCACGACTGCGTGGGTATTTTGCCTGATATGTCAAAGCTGTTAAAACTGCTGTGCTTGTCTGCGACTCTGTGTACAACGTCAGTACATTAGGTCCATTATAGTGTGTCACAGTGATCCCACAGTAATGAGCTTTGAATCACAACTGTACGAGACGTGTCCTGTTCGTCCTGTCTCTACCTGTTAGTGAGTATTCATAAGTCTAACAGTAATAATAAAAATAAGAAAGAAGATAAATACTCATCAGATAAATTAAAGTGCTGCATAAACTTCTGTCAGTCACCAGAATTTGATTTCTCCATGTGGGACCTGATGATGCAAAAACTACCCGATCAACATGTTACCTGTCAATCTGCATAACTTCATGTTTACTCCTCTTGGTTTGTTTGTAAAAAGTAAGTGTGAACAAGAACCGGACCACAACCAAGATTAGAAACAGGTGTGAAAGCACCCTGAGGTGAAGTGCTTGCACATGAGAGGGGCGGTTCCTTCCAGGCAGGGGTGTTTGCACTATCCTCCCTGCCTCAGGTGTGATCATGTGATCTCCAAGTTGGGGACTTTTGACAGACCCCTTCAGCAGACGACTTAATAATGTTTTTGTCTTTAAATTTCTTGTGTTCTGTGACAACTGCAACAACTCCTCATTGTGCAACGTCAGCAGCAATTTATAGGGCTCCTGATTCCACATGGAGCAACAGATCTACAAGGTGATTTTCAGTAACGATGACATGATACCTGAATAAAATAAATTTAATACATTAATTCATGGCCTAGTCTGAATAGCATATGGTCTGTTTTAGAAGGTGCCAGTGTGGGTTTATGTGATAGATAGTCTAGCCCATTAGTTATCAGAACATGTCTGAAAAGTCCAAATCAATGTTATTTTCTCTCGAACAGAAATTCAGTGTACAGTAATTATTAACAGTGCCCAGGTCACAGTGCTGACTCACAGTTTGCTAACACTGGTAAACACACACCCACTCGCACATGGGTCCACTTTTTACCTGGTTCATCAGAGCCGTCTTCACAGTCACAGTAGTCATCGTTCACCTGCTCAAAGGGGATGATCTTCGACCCATCGATGCACAGGAAGGACTTCCTCTCCCTGTAGAACCGCTTGTCTGTCACAGAATAAAAACATTACAGGCTGATGCTTGTTGGTGACCTTGAACTGCAGCTGGAAGTGTAACCAAACAAAGGTGAGGACTCGGAACATGTTGTGCCTGTGACATTTATTTAAGGATAAAGGCTGGGTGCTAAAGGAGTCCAGAGTCTGTGGAGAAATGCTACAGGAACAATTTAAAAAGCTATAGGTGTGTTATTAAAGCTACAACCCTGAGCACACTTTAACTGATGTGTACAGCTGTTACAAACTACCTGCAGCGATGACACCCTCCTAAGTACTTGCTTCATGGTGTCTATGTTAAAGCTAATGAGCTGTTAAAGTCATTGCACGTTGCACCATGCAGCTTAATTAACAAATATGATGATAGCTACTTAGCCTTAAGCTAGCTCGAAGGGGACAGTGAACTTACAGGACGAAGATATCCCTCTAATTTTCCGCGAGTCGACGAAACCACACCAAAAGACAGCGGCGATAACAACGTGGAGACGCATGTCAGACGGCAGAACTGTAAACTGTCTCCCTCTTCCCTAACAAGAAAACCCGCTCAATGCTGTTTCAAACTCATGATATGCATCCAACATTTAAACTGGCCATGTCCCGACTTCCTGAAACATGCGGTCTCGTGACGCCTCCGAGACGTTCTATTGGTTTTCATTCGAGCCGCGTGCAGCTCCTTCGACCAATCATGAGTGAGAACGGGTTCCTGATGCAGAGGAAGAAACACACTTGTTCAGATTTTTATTTTAGACTTTATCGACGTTTTTTAAAATGGAAAGACGAGCAGTTTGTGAGCTTTTGATATGTTAAATGTCTCTGGGATTTGAAATGGATATATTTAAAGGTTTTTTTAGTTTGTACGAAGGTCATTTCCGGCAACTAGTGATGCATATTGTGACCAAATATTGCCTGTCGCCAGCACTAGGAGCCTACACACACAAGCAAGGAGCTAATATAACAATGGCTAAGCACAATGAAGAGTAAAACCTAGAATTTGTCATAAAACAAGGTTTTAAGTATGTATGAGTACTCAAAATTAAAAAGAAAACTTGTCTTTGAAGCTATATTCCAAGGCCGTAGCCATGGATTTAACATTGGGGGGACCAAATCTACTGGGGGGTCTGTCTCCCCAAAAAAATGTAAAAATTTGATAACTCTGTTGCATTATATTACACCATATATAGGCCTACACAAATATGCAATTAATGAAACTCACTACTGTCTACAAAACGACACATGCAGTGCAACATGAATGACTGACACATAACTCTTCCTTAAACTGCTGACTGGACCTATATTGAAACACTTAAATACTGTGAGGTTCCAGGTTTTATTCTCCTTTGTAGCATGCATCACTTTAATACAGCCTAAAGAAAATATGAAGATGGGTGATGGATATGTACCTGACCTGTGAGCACCTGCTTTTCTTCTCAAAACTTAAAAAGGGACACATGTGCCGTGCACATATACTTTGTGTGATGTCATTAATTTCTTGTACTTATCGTCCTTATTATTGTGTGGCGTTATATATATTTCACTTACATTTTAAGTAGGCCTAGTGGGCTATATGCATAGGCTCAAAACAAATACCTATCATGGGATAAATTCACTGTAAAACAGAATCCATCCAATTTTAGAAAGGCACGCTTTATGAGTCTATAGACACAAAATTCATAATAAGGAATGTTTACTTTGTCTCATTTTATTGGAAAAAAAAGTAGATAGATGGAATAAATTGGCACAAAATCATGAACACATATAAAACAAGGGTGTCTGTTGATAGTTTTATTCATATTAAAAATCTTTACAACATTTACACTATAAAAAAAAACAAGTCTGAAACAGAAATTGTCAGAATGCAGTGATTTCAATCAGCACATGGTCTGAGGCACTTGAAATGCGATTTAAAGATAAATCCAAAAGTCAATTTACAATAAGGTTCACTTAAGTATAACATTTTTTAATTATTATATTGTCATTTTTCACTGTTAAGTCTGGAGTAAAGACCTGTGCTGCACAGAGACTCCTTGCTCTGAAGGTAAGAAAAGTCTCGGATCATGCCCGGGAAGGGATATGAGTCCAAGGGAGGACGTAGTGGGAACACTGGCATCAGTCCGGATGTCATGTATGGTGACATGAAACCTGCCATCCCGCCGCTGGCAGAGGAATACGCCAGCCTCAGGGGGCTGACACCCAGGCGGGGGCTGAGTCCGTACAGACTGTCTCCCCCGGCGGCCGTCGGCGGCATGTGGAGCGGGGAGAAAGCAGACTTGTTCCCCAGAGCACCGAGCGCTCCAGGCAGTCCAACAGAAGGCCTGAGCGCGTTGGAGTGATTAGACAGAGACGAGCCATCACAGTCTAGTTTGCTCTCTTTGGAGTTCAACACCAGTTCAATGGTTCTGACGATGTCGCCTTTGCATGTTCTCACCATAGACTCCAGGGTGTCCCGTTTCTGATGGGGGAAGATCTTGGCTATGATATCAGTGGGGTCCCGCTCTAGGCTCGGGTAGTCCCTGGGCTTCTCCGACTCGCTGCCTGAGTCTGGATCCGAGGAGGAAAGTGACCTCTGTGGGCTCTCCAAGTGGTCTGAGCGCTGGTCAAACGCTGGAGACGCACTTGCGCTGTCGTCGTTAAATGAAGTGGTGGTGTCCTGGTTTGGAGACAGGTCTTTCTTGTCATTTGGAGAGGGCAGGCGTGCGGTGTGGGGTGCAAACAGGGGTCGACCTACGTATCCGTTATAAAAGTTGTGCTTGCTCAGTTTGTCATCTGGAATGGGGACAAAAGAAAAACAGGTTGATTAAAATCACATGCGCGCTTCTGTGTGCGTAAAATGCTCCAAACAGCGCAGTCTTTAAAAATAAATTGCATATGCTGTTATATTTTGGGGTGATACATAAATTAATTATGGGATTATTTTCTATTTGGAAAGAAAATAGTAAACTTTTTATTTTTAACTCACCATTTTTTTGGTTCTCTGCTCCAAAAACATCAAAACTTGGAGCTGTTGGAGTGCTGCTGGCAGCTGCTGGCACCCCGGGGCCTACGGGTGACGCCTGGGGCATCCCTGTCTCCCCACCGATCCCAGAGCCGGGGTACATGAGCCGGAGCTCCCGGGCCTCGCTCTCCTCCTGAGCCTGCTGCCTCCTCAGCGCCACCTGCGCGGCCATCACCCGCTGCCTCTCCGCGATCAGAGTGCACTTTGGGCACACGCAGTCCCTCCAGCGACAGAAGCGTTTGTGGCCTTTCAGTGCTGACACCACGCCGTGGTTCCTGCACCGGGCGCACTTCGGGGTGCGGGGGTATCCCCTCTCCAGCGCGGGGTTGCAAGCCCGGAGGAAGAGAGGCGGAGGGCGCAGGAGGGAAGGTGGCACCTGCAAGCCACCGAGAGGGGAGGCGGTGTGCCCGGCCAGGCCGAGCGGTCTGATCCTGCTGTCCATCGCCTGGAGGGTGACAAAGTCTTAAAGTCCAATACAGTTAGTCAAGTCAAACCAGTGGTCTTCTCTGAGTGATTGGCGTCTCTGTACTGCCTCTGGCACCCTGAGCCAGCGCTCCTTAAGTGTCTCCTCTCCAGGTGGTTTGACATGTAATACAACACCCCAGTCACACCCCTTTCCGCTCCAGCCTCTTAATACCCTATCATGTTTATTTGCATCCCGGATGAATAGTGGTCTAATCTGATGCAACTGAGCCTATCTGCAGCTGTATTAGGAAAAAGGCCTGCCAGGACCAGACTATGATCTTTATAAATGCACTTATAAAAACTGGGATTACATCAGTTAGACATTTGTTTGACACATAAAGTGATACAAAGTTCAACTCCACCAAAAGTCAAATTTAAACTGCAGTTAGGGTTGCTTTATGAGTAACTATGTGTCATATGCACCACCAGTCAGAACGTTTTAATTTGTTGAATGAGGTGTTAACCAGGGGCGCCACAAAGGGGAGCCCATAGCCCCCCCAAGAAAACCTAAAGCAGGATTCAAGCTTGTGCATCAGCTGCAGAGCCTACACACGTGGTCTGCGCCATTGTGAGCATTTACACTTGTGCAGTGGTGTGTCTGTGTCACTCTGTAGTTACACCTCCAAAACACTAGTTGGCTTAATAGAGACCATTTCAAACACAAGTACACAAATCAGCTTCATTATAACTCGCAGCATTCACAGACAAACACTTGTCTTTATCTGGACACATTTTCCCCACAAATACAACATGCTAATGTTTTTAGCACAAGCCTATGGCATTTTACATTGTATAAATTAGCCTAGCAGCTAGCAGACTTTTCCTCTACTCATTTGAAGCCAGGGACAACAGCAACATTTAACAATGGTAAAGTTACAAAATTCAGCTCCATTACAACTGACAAGGGTCACTAACAAAACAATTGTCTTATACTAAACACTTTTCCCAAACAAATATAATATGCTAACATTATTAGCACAAGCCTATGACATTTTACATTGTATAAATTAGTCTAGCCGCTAGCAGACTTTCCCTCTGCTCATATGAAGCCAGGATAAATTTTACACACAAGACTTAAAATGCTATTTTGTGGAGGCTTTATTGTCTTCACAATTTATTGTTTCTTATCTGTGAAATAAAAGTAAATAAAAGCTTCGTTTCCACTGAGGGAAATGGTTTCAGCTCACAAAAAAAGATAGGAGGTCTGCATCGCCACGACATATAGTTACGTTTCTGGGGAGGTGCACCTCAGGCCATGGACCGCGGAACGCATCTGAACAAGGGGGGGCCATAACTTCAAGTCATGCGGAGGGGGTGGGGGGCATATGCATTGAAACAGACAATATTACTGATGTATTAAATAACGTTGCGGAGCACTTTTTTTTATTCCGACGCCACACAGTCACATCTACAGTACACGCATGAACAC